>NC_081182.1:107207340-107437340 GCF_029867415.1 Vicia villosa | reverse complement strand
GCCTTAATGTGATTGCACCCGAATGAAAAAGGACCTCGTACTGAAAAGAGTCTTAGCATAGTAGGATATTAGGGGTCAGTCTGCATACTTATGAGGCTTATGTTCGCATTCTTGCGTTTAGTGTTGCCACGATAACCTTAGTTCAGATAGCTAGTGCCTAGCAACACACCTTTACTCGAACTTAAAAGCCCTCTTTGCCCAAAACGTGTAAACACCAGAACTTCCCTTTTTTCTACTTTTGAGAGTTGATGCTTGAGGACAAGCAAGAGTCTAAGTGTGGGAGGATTTGATCACACTGAATCGCACTATGTTTCTGGCTCGAATATCACATGTTTTCCTTAGTTTTTATTGTCTTTATCTCGTATTATGCTTGTACTTCCTTTGTTTTCAGGATTCTTGACCTTTCGGAGCCTCTAGTGAAGAAACGAGCCAAAACGCCAAGAAAATAGGGTTTTTCACGAAGAATTGTGCTTATGGCGTTCTGCACCGCGCCGGCTACAGGGAACGCGATGACGTGGCCCACTTCATGATGGAGCCAACTGCCACGATCACACGATCATGTCCGTTACTCCTCACCGCGCCCGCGGTTGAGCTGCCGCGCCCGCGGCCTTCACAAATAGACTCCCGCCCAAAAGGAGTTGAGGGGAACTCCTGTCTTTACGCTGATCCAGAATCCACTATATATATAGTTAGTTTTTCATTTTCTTTTTTTATCCAAGCTTAGTACAAACTTAAGCCATATACCATCAGTATCTGTAAAGTAGTAACCTCTTCGCGCCGGGGAGTTACTACGGTGTAGATTGAGTTGTAATTGAGTTTTGGAGCACTTTGGTTGAAGTTTATCATACCAGCCTTCACTTTGTATCAAGATTCAATCTCCGATCGGAGTAAGGTTCAATTTACTTGCTTTATTTATTTTCCTGCTCTTACCATAGTCTACACGTTTTATAGACTCTAAACGCACTTACCATAGTCTACACGTTTAATAGAATCTAAACGCACTTACCATAGTCTACACGTTTAATAGACTCTAAACGCACTTACCATAGTCTACATGTGTTATAGACTCGCAATTACTATGTCTGGCTAAATCATAAGGGTTTGAATGTAATGATTGTGATCATGTCTGTGTTCTAATTGTAGTGTTAGTGAAAATACTCTAGGGATGTTTTACTTTTAACTTGAGTCAAATTATGCTTTAAAATGTTTATTGGGTAAGATCGAAATTCGTCCATATCAAAGATAGACTTGATTATTATTTAACCAAGCAAAAGAAGCGAAAGCGATTTGGTTGGTTAAATAGGAATCGTTAACTCATTTTAGAAAACAATTTTGAAACTATTTCCAGACGCATTTGTAGGTTTGAAATCTGACTCTTGGTCAAAAGCCAAGAGTCTCTTTAAGTTAATCTTTCCAAGTAAAATCACTTTTCTGTTGAGTCAAAACTATCAATTTCTTAAAAATAGATTTACTGCTTTAACACGGAAGGCACCCTTTATATGTGACAATAAAGGAAGTTAAATTAAAGAGTAAATTCGGTTCTTAGTAGCCAAAAGCTACAAGTTCCTATTAAATTGGTTCTTTGCTACAAATAGAGAATACTGCCCCATGAGTCATTTCACTGATACATGTCTAGAATATAGTCTGGTTTCATGATTTATATTCCAACCTATCGCTTTAAACTGTTATTCACTTTACTCACTTACCTTGTTGCACTGCACTCGCAACAATATTCATGTTCACCTTAGATAAGCACCTTAACAATAGTGTTGATAGATTGACGATTGGTCTCTGTGGTTCGATAATCTTATATATTACTTCGATAGGCTGTGCACTTGCAGTACTATATTTAGGCTATACGTTACAGACCCATCATTTATTCTATGATTTATAATAATATTCACGTTATATTAATTTAATGTTTAGTAGCAAGAATTATTATTGAATTAATCTAACTATTATTATTGTTAATTTTCACTAAATAACAAAATCTGAATTCAGTAGTCACTAACCTTTTTGTTGACAAAAATCTTCAATCGTTAACGTTACTACGCGGTTGAAAGGATATTCACAAACTCTGTTTCATTCCCTATAAAAGAGAGAAAATGTCAAATTCAGTTTCAATTATTCAAAATCAAGCTTCAACCACAATAAACAAATTGGTAGTAAAGTAGTATTCTCACCCCCTTGAATACATAACACGTTCAATGTGAGCATAAAAAACCCAAAAGAATCCTACTTGATATCAACCACAACAGAACTACAAGTCAAGAGCTGCACTGCTAACTACTATTGATAGCCTACAAATTCAGACTCCTAACCTAATACAAAACTCTAATAAAAGGTAAAATACAACAAAACCACACAAATTGTCTTAGTCCAAAACCACGAAATTCATTCTCAGTAACACAAAAGAATACAAGGATAAATGAACATGAACACTCAAACAAACAAACCACCGCGGATTGTCTCGAGTAACTTACCAGAAGCAGCAAACGATAATCCAAGGTTGTGAATCAAGTTCAGGGCTTCTAGGTTTCGAACAGTGAACGATGCTGACGAGTGATGAATGAACGATGCTGATGAGGGAAGAAGACGGTGGCGAGGTGGAGAGAGACGGTGGCGAGGTGCTGCAGTGAAACAGCGAGAGACGGTGGTGCGGAGAGCTTCTAGGTTTCAACAGTGAAAACGATGAATGACGGCGAGAGATGCTGATGAGTGATGAATGAACGTTCTCTTAATTTTTGTTTTTAATTTCTAAATGCAAAACAAAATCGTTTAGTATAATTTTGCTTTTAATTTAAAAAAAAAATGTTATGCCAGCGCTTTTGAAAAGCACCTTCGTAGCCTAGGCCTATACCAGCGTTTTTTAGGAAAAAAGCGCTTTCGTAGCCTTACCTTATACGAGCGCTTTTTAAAGCGCTTTCGAAGAGACACCTTTAGCAGTGTTTTTTGAAAAGCGCTTTCATATATTCCCCTATAGCAGCGCTTTTGAAAAGCGCTCTCGTAGAGTCCCCTTTAGCAGCGTTTTTTTCCCTTTATTTTTTTGTTTTGTCTTTAGCGAAACCTATAGCAGCGCTTTTTCTTAAAAGCGCTCTCGTAGTTGTGCTACTAAAAATCATATTTGGCGTACTAGAGACTGTGCTGCTAAACAATTGTCCAGATGTTATGAGACATGTTCTAACATGTTGATGAGCATACTGATAGGACTGTGTTACTGCTAAGGAAATAGTAGCTACTATGGTAGCTTGCTGGATACAATTGTTTAGGGGGAGCATGATAGTTTGTCATGCTTTTTGGTTGTGATGTGTTGTTGCTACTACTAGAGACTGGAGAAGTGTGTGCATGATGTTCTAACATCTTGCCTAATATTTGAGGATTTTGTTATCTTCTGCTACATGTGCCTCTGACGTGTGAACTTGGGTAGTTCATATCTAGGTTTTCCATTTGAGAGGGAGTATTGGTTCAGTATGACATGGAGATAAAATGGACCTATCTGATTGTACAAGCTCCAAAGACTTGTGTTGATGTGATGTTAGACAACATGTTTGAACATCTAACTTCTAGTGAGCTTTGAAGATGAAGACTATGTGTAACTACTGTATACTGGTTTTAATCCTTGAATATTTGATTGAAAAATATGAGTTTCTGGAAGATTGAGGCACTCATACTAGCGTAGCCAATCAAGAAGTTTTTAGGACAAATGTATTTTGATTTGATTTCAAAAAAAGGATCTTTGAGACTTTTTTTAGGAAACTCTGATTTGATTTGATTTGTTCCTATTTTCTTTGAAGATCTTGCAGCTGATTGAAAAAAGAGAAGATTGAATTTGATGAAAGAGTCCAAGTTCATACTGCAAGAGTCTATAAATAAGGACTTGCTAAACGTAGTAAAACAAGCATTCACAAGAAGAAACCGTCAGTGCAAATAATGCTTGGTTTTGAGAGGAGTTCAAGTTCTTTGTGTTTTCTTTGTATCACTCATGTATCTTTTGATGCATTGAGTCTGACTGACTGTTACTTGACTATTTGTCAAGTTATTGTTATCACTCTTGAAACTTTTAAGCATAAGAGTTGATTATTGTTCTTGATTGGAGCTTTAAAGCAAGATCAAGTATTAATTATTTGAAAGTGTAATCTTTCTATTTGGTTCTTCTAGTCACTGGGATTGTGACGGGTTTTGGTACATATGTTGGAATTATTACTATCTTTAATCATTGAGGTGATTGTGGGAAGTGAGAGGGGTTGTCATATCTAGGAGGTTCCTAGGTAGAAATTGCATAGAAGTAATGATTAGGTGATAAGTTGTAAACTGAGATTGTTTAGGCTTTGAACTAATACTATTATAGTGGATTTTCTTCCTGGCTTGGTAGCCCCCATTTTAGGTGAGTTGCACTGAACCAGATTAACAATTATCTGTGTTAATTATCATTCTCTATTTTATTACAGTTTTGATATATTTGTTCTGTCAGTCAGCAGATGTCATAACATCTGTCTTGACATTGTGTTGGTGTTAGGACATCAATCTTGACATCTGTATTGTAAGTGTTAGAATTTGAAGAAGTTAAACAATATTGAACCCAAAAGAATGGAGAAGAAAGTAATTTCTCATTACATTGAATTGTTGAAAGATAATTATTTAAATATGAAGGTGATGGACTCACAATATCAAAATGTGTATCACATGTAGGCCATAGAAACTTCTAAAACAAGCTAACTAATTTTCCAACTATATAACTAACTTTTGAACTAACTTTCTATTATTCCTCTTATTGGTTGCGAAAAATTAAACTTCCTATTACTAACAACATTATTCATGTTTGCTTGAGTTCTTAACCCAATATACTAACTAATTATATAAGATCCACAACAATATAAAACCAACCAATGATATGAACAAACTCAATTCATTTTTGCCATACAAAATTAATTCTTCTTGGACATATCATTGGGTTAACCTGCATCCACGATCACCATCTTCTTCATCCACTTCTAGAGGTGAAGTACCTTCAGTAAAGTGACAAGGATCTCTCTTTTCCACCTCGCCGTTGCTCTCATCCAAATACTGCTGATACATATAAGATATAAAGCCCCAAACAGCTAGCACCATAGATATGACCTTAATCCCATGCATTTTGTCTTGAAAGATAACCACAGCTAATATAGGTACAATAGGCAAACCCACAACACTTATAGCATTAGAAAATAGAGAAGAAAACTCAAATATAAGTCCAACACAGCCAATATTAAAGACTTGCCAACCTATGGCAGTGAAACTCAAACTCAACACATAAGAAGCTTTCCCCAACTCATACTCTTCCATTTCTTTCTTTATACCATTCCACTCTCCACTTGCAAAAAGTCCTACTAGAGGAACACAAGTAGCTACCAATGACTGATAAATTATCATATCCATAACAGCTTTAAAACTCTCACTCTTCACAACTTTCCTGAAAGCTAGTTGTGTAAGGGAAAGGACCAATCCATACACTGCAGATGCACCTAAGCTGCATATGAATCCAATCACATACATTTTCTTTGAAACATTTGTGGAATTTGATGACTCACTTTGGAACACAAGGAGGGAGGAAGAAATTGTTAGAAGGACTAAGGAGTTTATTATGTAAGGTGAGAGCTTGACTGAATTCATGAAATAAGAAAATAAAGCATTGAAACCTATTTGGGATGAGCTAATAAGTGTAAAAGTAGAGACAGGTAGGTATAATAGCCCAAATGAAAATAAGTAACAGATTAATCCAATCATTAGACCAATTGAGACATACACAAAAGCTTGCATGAGAACAAATGGTTGATTTGGAATTGGATCAATGATGTTATTATTTTTATTTACGGCGAGTTTTTTGGTTGATATGATGAAAAATAATAAGGTAATAGAATTGGGAAACCAGCAAGTTGAACAAGTGTTGACATCCATTTACTCTTTCCTCCTTTTTCAAAATACAATCTTCCAAGAAGTGTTGCAGCTGACTGCCCTACCAACACAAGTACAGTATAAATGGCTATCTTCAAATAATATCTGCTTTTTTTTCTCATCATTGCTGACAAGGACGGACCCAGAAATTTTAAGTTGTGGGGGCATTTAATGATGGCCCAAAAAATTTATATAGTGGGAGCGATTTACATATATGAATTTTAATTTTTTTAGCATGAGACTAATAGTCATGAACAATAGTGTAATACTTTACATGTGCATATTAAAAAAAATTACACTATTTGTAAAGATATTTTAAGAATACTCAAGAATATTTGAATGAGATGACGGAGGTCTGTTCCAATTTAATAAGAGGGTCTGAATTCGAATCCATTGCTGAGCAAGCATCAATATTAAATCTTTTAGTCTCTACTGCTACACGCAAATGACATCTGATTTATACTTAAAAATATATCTTAAAAATTAATCTATAAAAAATTACACAGAGAATAATCACTTAATATTAATAAAATATAAAAATGTACGAACAATACATTTTATAACATAACAGTTTAAATTATGTATAAAATATTTAACACAATAGTTAAGTTCATTAAAATTATTAAAGTTTAAATTATATATAAACTTTATACATAATTTAAACACAATAGTCAAGTTCATTGCATTGGTAACACAATTACTGTCGTTTCAAAGAAAGTATATACTATATAGATATGTTGAATTTTATTATTACTGTTGTGATTGATAGTCCATTCCTATCCAAATATTGGTATGAAAGTGCATGAAGTTTAACCCATTACACACACTATAGCAAGTTATACCTAGGAATTAAAATTTTAGTGGGGGCATCAACCCACACACTAGCAAAGGTAGGTCCGTCCCTTGCTGATTCTTTCATTGTTTGATCTTCAAAGCTATTCTCCTCCAGTGATGATGTTTCTTTGTCTTCTCTGGAATCTACAATAATCAAACTTCAACTTAGATGAAACTATGATATTGGACAAATATGCTATACTATGTCACGTGAACATGGTAACAAAAGATTAATTGTGTGACGTATCTATTTGGTGAAGTTGCAGTTCTTGTGCTTCTTCTTCCATATGTAGAAGTGAAATGGATAAATTACTAGTTTGGAAAGAGAGTTAAGACAAAGGGAATGTAGGTTTGTGTTACTGTATTTAAGAAGAAAAATGAAACTGAAGCACGAGCATCAGAATGGTCCACAAGCATTTTTTTTCTTCTGTAGAGAGTGAAATTCTTAACTACTAACTATAATGCGGGTCCAATTTTCTGAATTTCTATTTTAATATTACAAAATGGGAAAGCTTTACTATAGAAGTTAAAGAGGGAAATGACATGCGTCAAATAATTGAGTCTGTCTACCTCTTTAAGGCATTCATGATTGATAAATTATACTGATAAGAATTCAGACATGTGCAGCGGAAGGCGGCAGCGGTCATTGGGTAGTGGGTTTAGTCCGAGCGATTCGTGGATATTGGATATGATCATTTTGTTTACAGATGTATTTGTTAATGGGTCATATTTTTGTCCCTTAAGAATATGTTGGATTTCATTGTTATTAATACGGATCTTTACCACTTTCGTTACTATAACCTTCATAATATAGTTTGAAATACAATGGCAAGAAGATGACAATCTTAGTAGAGAAATTTAGAGAGGTAAAGGTGGAAATTACTTGAGGTTTTTGGAGTTTGAGAAATTTTTAAAAGTATTTAAGAGGATATGACAACACTTCTAAACATTGTTTGATTCATATATTGAAAGCAGGAGAGATTAGGAAACACTTTGTTAAATAATAAAGTTTCTTCTTATGTATTTTGGTGACTATTTTTTCTTTTAACTTTTGAATTCTCTTGTAATAATTTTTAGAAAGTATTGAATCGAAGAGTTGCTATTTCTCCTTTGATAAACAAGTTCTTTGTGTTCTTGTCTTATCCTCCTCTTACTTGTTGTGGATTTGCAAACACTAATAGTAGGTTATTTTGTTGCTTGATGTCGGTTATTTTGGTTGTCAATGTTCTTTGTCTCATACATTTTTAATGAAAATTAATATTATTATTAGATTTTAATGATAACTTTGTATTATTGAACCTTTCAATTTCACAACAAATGGCAGCCACCATAGATTAATGTTGTGCAACATGGACTCAAAATGCCATATATAGAAGTTTTTAGGAGACAATAATTTTGGATTGTAGAAATGAAGATGCAAGTAATATTAACTCAAGAGAAGTGGGTTGAAGTATTGAAGGGTGAGACATGGATTAAAAAAGGAAATGGAATGCGTCAAATAATTGATTTTATTTACCTCATTAAGGCATTCGTGATTGATTAAGTGATACATTACCAATTTACTGAAAAATATAAAATACACTGCTAAGAAAACCTCAAGCCCCAAATATTTAAATTAATGTGATATTGTCTAGAAGTACATCTTAAAACCTCAAGTGATAAAAGAAAAAACATTTATAGACTATCATATATTAGAGACACCAAAACGTAAGAAAAGTAGTTAGGATGTTGACAAAGAACACTAGAGTCGCATAGCATATGTCTGAAGGGGAAGTCGGCCGCAGAGTCCGTGGGTGGTACTCAATAGGGAACTCGATCATCATACAACGATGGTTTGGCGTCCCTACAAGAGGTTGGCGTCAGTCTGCACAGTTATTCATGGAGCTTAGGTGTTCTCTAGTTGTTAAATGCACTTTTAGTCCCCCTAAATTGATATTTCTAACATTTTAGTCCTCCAACTAAAAAACTCAACTATTAGGTCCCCCATTTTCATATAAGGTGACATGTCGTTAAAAAAATCTGTTAAGTGATAAGGGACACGTGTCCCTTATTTGAAAATGGAGACCAAATAGTTGGGTATTTTAGTTGGGAAATTATAATGTTAAAAATACCAATATAGGAGGGCTAAAAGTGCATTTAAGTCTATTATTTTTTGATCAAATTCAAAATTAAACATGTATGTAAAACATACCATGTCAGAGGTGAAAAATTAAGAAAAATCTGCAAGAGAACCATCATAATCTGTACCGCACAAATGAAGAATACTGCAATTATGAATTTTTTGATTTATGTGAAAAACTCGGTCCTATCCTACTTCTCCCAAATTTTTTGAAATTTCCGATAAGAACACAACTAAAATTAAAAAAATTCCAGATTATTCCTAAAAATCTGGTTAAAAGTCAAGCATTTTATGAAATTTTCCAAAAAAATTTGCAAAACATCATAAAATTTCTGGATTTTTTCCAAAAATTTGATAAAACTTCAAGATAATTCTAGATTTTTGAAATTATCCGATAAAAACTAATACTAGATTTTTTAAATTCGGATAAAAATGCATAAAATCCCGCTTTTGTAAAAACTTTAGTAGCAGATATTTGGAAATAATTATCGGATTTTTTTTGTTTTTACCATTTTTACAAAGATTTTTTTTTACTAAATGTCAATTTTTAAAAACTGAATAATGTGAAAGACATTTTTGTCATTATGAAAAAACATGGAGTTCTCAGATTAAAATACGGGTCTATGATAAAATCTCCCAATCAAACACATCCTAACACTTAATCCCCCTTCTTAGTAACTAGTCAAAAAGAGCATCTTAGGCTCTGTTTGGTAAGACAATTTTTAAGCTTATAGCTTATGTCTTATAATTTATAAGCTCATATGACAATAAAAGACTTGTTTAGTAACTGTCTTTTTATCACAAGCTTATAACTTATTTTATTGACTTATAATTTATTTTTTAAGACGCTATTTAAAATAGCTTTTAGCTTTTAGCTTATAGCTTATTATTTTTTCTTTCTATTTTGTCCTTATTAGTTTAAATAAAACTCACTACCATCCTTTATAATTTAATTTAACTTAAAATAAAATAATTTTATATTAAATATTTTTTAGGTCATTTTAATTTATCAACTATTTGAACCGTTAATTTTACCAAACACTTCAATTAGTTTATAAACTATAAGTCATCAGTTATCAACTATCAGTTATAAACTATAAGCTATCAATTAGCTTATAGTCGACCGCTGTTTTTATCAAACTGAGCCTTAAGCTCACAATGAATTGGGGATAACAACAATATGAAAATCAAAAAGAGCATCTTAAACTCCATTGACACACATTGCGATATAAATAAGAAAATAATAAAAAGAGAACAAATTAAAGGCATGAGGCAAGAATTATTCAAAGAAAGAAAACAAAGAAACACCAACATAGTTAAAATTATATCAAAAGGACAAATCATCATTGAAACCTTATATCAGCATCAACTTGCACCACATTGGGAGCCTCATTGTCCAACATTTCTCCGCCTATAAGTCTTATGTAAACCATACAATCTTGACCTCTTGAAGCTTCTAGAGAACACTACTATCAATATTAAACACAAGGTCCCTCATTGAGCTCCACACACACCATTATCCTCGCCCACAACATAAACATTAACACCCTCAACAACTCCATATTAATATTATCATTCAACATCGTCATAATTGGTGGACTAAACTACCATTCCATACTTAAACTACCATTCCATGCTAATTTAATTTATTTGGTGAAACCCATCACCAAGATGTCGTTACCATGATCTATATACTGGTCTTGAGAGACATCCTTAGAAAAGTGGTTTGTGGACTTCTAGGTCTTAACCACTTTTAGAAGTCTCGATATACAAACCTCCAACTCCCAAACATTAATGTGGAGACTAGTTGCTTCCATAAAAGCATTCTTGGTAGGCTCTTCTATACTCTCTTTCACAACATCGTCCTTACTCGCCATTCCAACCTTCCATAACAACAGATATTAGTATTAGTGTTATTGTATCCTATCTTGATGAGTTGAAAAGTATGATAAATTAAGTTTTGTTTTAGCTATGCATTTCATCAAACAGCTAGAAGTCATAAAATAGAGCAAAAATTGAATCATGATTGTTTAACTTTAATAACCGATAATTATAAATTTCTATGATTGATATGAAATTCAAAGAAAAAATATTCTAGAATGTATCTTATCCTCCTTCATATTCAGAAAATCATTGTCCCTCAGTCAAAAGATACAAAGCTATACTAAGAATTTCAATCACAATATTAAAACAACTACTTCCTAAAACAGACCCGAGAATAGAATTATTAACCAAAAATAGAAAAAACAAAGCTATAGTAACAGTACCAGATCAACTACCTTAAACTTGGCCTTGTCTTAAAGTTGATCAAATAAAAACATATTATAACTTATTGAATTAGTGTAGTACGTACCTTTGTATTGAGAACTTTTAACTAAGAAAGAAAAATAATGAGTATCGGAAGAGAAAGAGTGGAATACCGGCGTGCGGCAAAGTGGATAATGTGTCTCATACGTGTCGTATAGGTGTCGTACGTGTGTCGGTGTCCGATACATGTCCAGTACGGGGACACACCTTCAGATTGGCGTGTCAGAACTTCATATGTCTTGCACTAGGAATCATTGCTTACTAGAATTGAAAAATGCTCTGCATTATCATTGAATAAAATTTGTGTGTAAACTTCACACTTTACAATATAACAGTTACTAGTATTATATACTAGGCATAGAGAGTAACTGAAAGGTAACAAACTTTTAACCACCTAACCAACTATTTTAACTGCCTAAGCTATCTGAACAGAATAGTACAAGTATAATAAAATGTATAGAGTACACACTTCTAATACTCCCCCACGAGATCAAAGTGGTGGAAGTAAAACTACTTTGAGCTTGTTCCTCAAATCTTGGAAGGCAGCAGTTGAAAGGGGCTTGGTCATTATGTCTGCAAGTTGAGCAGAGGCTGGTACATGCTGAATCTTGAGTTTGTTGACAATAACTCTCTCTTTGATAAAGTGCATATCCAGCTCAATATGCTTTGTTCTTGCATGGAGAATCGGATTGTGAGTCAAAAGCACAACACTTAAGTTATCACAGAGAAGTGTAGGAGAAAAGTACTTCACTTTAAGTTCTTCTAGTAGAGATTCCAGCCATAGAACTTCTGCAGTAGTGTGAGCTAAGACTCTTGAAGGATAGAAAAACACTTAGAAAGGGGGGGGGATTGAATAAGTGTGACTTTAAATTTTGGACGATAAAAATAAATGCACAAATATTTTTATCCTGGTTCGCTGTTAACGAAGCTACTCCAGTCCACCCCCGCAGAGATGATTTACCTCAACTGAGGATTTAATCCACTAATCGCACGGATTACAATGGTTTTCCACTTAGCCGCAACTAAGTCTTCCAGAGTCTTCTGATCACAACCTGATCACTCCAGGAACAACTGCTTAGTTCACTCCTAAGACTTTTTCTAGAGTCTACTGATCAACACGATCACTCTAGGCTTAGTTCACTCCTAAGACTTTTTGCTCAGCCAACTGCCAAGACTTCTTGCTCAGCCAACTGCTAAGACTTCCTAGAGTATACTGATCAACTGATCACTCTAGTTCCTTACAACTTAATGTAATCAATTCAAGAGTTTACAAATGCTTCTTAAAAGCGATAATCACAACTGTGATATTTCTCTTACAGTTTAAGCTTAATCTCACTAAGATATTACAACAGCAATGTAGTGAGCTTTGATGAAGATGAAGATTCTGAGTTTAGATTTGAACAGCGTTTCAGCAAGTTTGATATAAGTTGATTTTGTGCAGAATCGTTAACCTTGCTTTTCATCAGAACTTCATATTTATAGGCGTTGAGAAGATGACCGTTGAATGCATTTAATGCTTTGCGTGTTCCGTACAGCTTTGCATTTAATGTTATACGCTTTTGTCAACTACCTCGAGCCTTGTTCACGCTGTGTCTACTGACGTAGCCTTTAGTAGCTTTAACGTTCCTTTTGTCAGTCAGCGTAGTCTGCCACGTGTACTTCCTTCTGATCTGATGTTTGTGAATACGGCGTTTGAATATCATCAGAGTCAAACAGCTTGGTGCACAGCATCTTCTGATCTTCTGACCTTGAAGTGCTTCTGAGCGTGATACCATCTTCTGATCTTCAGTGCTTCTGATCTCATGTTCTTCTGATGCTTCCATAGACCCATGTTCTGATTCTGCTTCGACCATCTTCTGATGTCTTGCCAGACCATGTTCTGATGTTGCATGCTGAACCATTTGAGACACATCTTCTGAGCGCTGAATTATGCGTACTCTTTATATATTTCCTGAAAGGGAAATTGCATTGGATTAGAGTACCATATTATCTTAAGCAAAATTCATATTATTGTTATCATCAAAACTAAGATAATTGATAAGAACAAATCTTGTTCTAACAATCTCCCCCTTTTTGATGATGACAAAAACATATATAAATGATATGAATTTGCGATCAGAAAGAGTAGACGGCAAAAGACAAATTACACAGCTATAGCGTAAGCATATGAATATGTCTCCCCCTGAGATTAACAATCTCCCCCTGAGATAAATAATCTCCCCCTGAAATAAATACTCGAAGAACTTTGATAAAAGACTTCCCTGATTATTTCGGTAGAGACGATCATATAAGCTTCTGCCTTCAGAGAATTCATAGCTTATGACTTCTGCTTCCATTGGACAGCTTCAGAACTTGAATTTCTTTAGATCCTTAGAACACTCACAGCTTCTGACTTCTGCTTCCATTCAGGACAGCTTCAGAACTTGAGTTTCTTTGATCTTCAGAACATTCACAGCTTCTGATTTCTGCTTCCATTCAGGACAGCTTCAGAACTTGAATTTCTGGATCTTTTGGAGCATTCACATCTTCTGATTTCTGCTTCCCTCGGATAGCTTCAGAACTTTGAATGTCTACCAGCATCACTTCATGCTAGATTTGTATCAGAACATTGTTGAATGTACCAGAGCATCATCTGAGCATCTCTACATCCTGAAATGTTACAGAACAAAAACTAAACGACAAAAGTCAGCATGAACGAGTTAGAACATAAAATGTATATTCAAATACATGATATGTATCAGAGCCAAATGTATCAGAGCATTTAGGCTAAAAACATGTATCAGAGCAAATAATGTATCAGAGCCATAACATTATATGTATCAGGGCAAATAGAATTTTGTCATAACAGGATAGACAATGATATTCAAATTCTATTATCAGTGCTTCTGATTCATTCTTCTTTCTTGCTTCTGATCTCTGAAGCTTGACAGCACTCAGCTTGCTTCAGTTTCCATGGTTTTTCTTCTAGTGTTTGCTTTGAAGATTCACTTCACTTCTCTGTACCTGCAAAACACTTAAACCATATAGAACTTGCAGTTCTTGTTAGTGAATGTGTGGGAGCCTTTACCCAGCAACTGATAGATTTAATCAAATCATTTATCATTTATCTTTCTCCCCCTTTTTGTCATAACATCAAAAAGAATAAATGAAAAGAATTCAGATGTATAAAACGACAAAAGAAAACATTTTCATTGATCAGCAAAAGAGGATTACAAGAAGTTGTGTAACAAAGAAAAAGAAAACTACTAAGACCAAATCCTAGGACCCTAGCTAAGACCACGTCTGTGCCAGCATGCCATGAAGGAGTGAAACGCCTCATTGACTGCTTCTAGGGCTTTCAGGCGAGGGATCAGGGAGACTTGGTCCTGCAGCAGATCTTCCACCACCTTTACCAGAGACAACATCCTCAGCGGGTGAAGATGAAGAGATGTCTTCAGAAGAGATTAAAGGAGAGGAAAAATCAGAGGAAGCTGAGTCTTGAAGGTCGAAAGATGAGGAAGAAGATGGAGAAGATGGAGGGCTTTCACCAGGAGGATGAAACACACGTCTAGAATAGTTTCCAGACAGCATTGCTTCGAAAGGATTCACCTTGAGAGGATCATAGGTGATTTTGATCTTTTTGGGTTTGGAAGGAGATGTTTCAACAGCTTTTCGTTTGTTGTTTTTATTATTTTCATGATTTCCTGGGCTTGATGAAGAGTTCATGATGGGTTTGCAGGTAGGGTGTGATATGGAAGAGAGGGAGAGACAAACTTTAAGAGGAATGCAAGGAGATAGAAAAAGTTGAGAGGGAACGAGAAGAGTTTAAAGAGTATTTAAAAGAAAATAAAGTGAAACGAATGATGACTAGCATTTAATGTTACGTGACGTGAGGAGAGATAATAAAGACAAATGAAGTGACTGGCACAGTTACCTATGGTCGGCGTCCCTTCAACTGCACGCGCGCTTATCCATGAATAGTAACGACAGGTTTACCATCCCGAGATAAAACGTAACAGCTGTTTTGCTTTAAAAGAGGTTCTGAATCAACTTAGACAATGAAACGTTAGTAATAACCGAATCATAATTTCTAAAAGATTTCAATCAGAACTTCTAAAAAAAATTGTTCCACATTCATTTCAGAAGATACTCATACATGAGAACTTCTCATCTTCTCATTCTGGGCATAAATCCATACTGATGTTCTTCAGAATGAACTTAAACCTATCTTCAGCCAGGGGTTTTGTAAAGATATCAGCCCATTGATGGTCTGTATCAACAAAGTTTAAAGAAATAACACCCTTCTGAACA
Organism: Vicia villosa; assembly: GCF_029867415.1. NCBI lineage: Eukaryota > Viridiplantae > Streptophyta > Magnoliopsida > Fabales > Fabaceae > Vicia > Vicia villosa. The sequence continues at coordinate 107,421,859 of NC_081182.1, read as the reverse complement.
TAGTCCCTTATGAAATGATGTTTTATCTCAATATGTTTAGCTTTTGAATGAAGAATAGGATTCTTAGATAAACATATAGCAGAAGTATTATCACAGAATATAGGAATGTTACTCTCAAATATCTGATAGTCTTCTAACTGACTCTTCATCCAGAGCATCTGTGTGCTACAACCAGCAGCAGCGACATATTCTGCTTCTGTTGTTGATAGAGCAATAGTTGCTTGCTTCTTGCTGTACCAGGAGATCAAATGACTTCCAAGAAATTAGCAACTTCCTGAAGTACTTTTTCTTTCAATTCTGTCTCCAGCATAGTCAGCATCGCAGAATCCTACTAAGTTGTATTCTTTAGATTTTCTGTAAACTAAACCAACATTAGTAGTACCTTTCAGATACCTTAGAATCCTCTTAACAGCAGTTAAATGAGATTCTCTAGGATCTGATTGGAATCTAGCACACAAACAAACACTGAACAGAATGTCAGGTCTAGAAGCAGTCAGATATAGAAGAGATCCAATCATACCTCTGTATAGCTTCTGATCTACCTTCTTACTTACCTCATCCTTACCTAGGATGCATGTTGGATGCATAGGAGTTTTGGCTTCTTTGCAGTCTAGAAGATTAAACTTCTTCAGAAGTTCCTTCACATACTTGGTTTGGTGAACATACGTTCCTTCTGATGTTTGATTTATTTGTATTCCAAGGAAATACTTGAGTTCTCCCATCATGCTCATTTCAAACTCAGCCTGCATAGACTTAGCAAACTCCTTTCCAAGTGTAGCATTAGATGTTCCAAAAATAATATCATCTACATATATTTGACAAATTAAAATATCCTTTTCAAAGGTTTTACAAAAGAGAGTAGTGTCCACTTTTCCTCTAGTGAAACCATTATCCAGAAGGAAAGAACTTAAGCGTTCGTACCAAGCTCTGGGAGCCTGTTTCAATCCATACAATGATTTCTTAAGTTTAAAAACATGATTAGGAGACATAGAGTCTTCAAAACCAGGAGGTTGATGGACATAAACTTCTTCATCTATATAACCATTTAAGAAGGCACTCTTAACATCCATCTGATAGAGAGTGATGTTATGTTGAGTGGCAAAAGAAATTAATAGACGAATAGATTCTAACCTGGCCACTGGTGCAAAGGTTTCTGTGTAGTCAATCCCTTCTTGCTGACTATAACCCTGAGCCACCAGTCTGGCTTTGTTCCTTACCACTTCGCCTTTCTCACTGAGCTTGTTTCTGAAGACCCATTTTGTACCGATTATATTGAATCCATCTGGTCTAGGAACAAGATCCCAAACATCATTCCTTGTAAACTGATTTAGTTCTTCTTGCATAGCAATTATCCAGTCTGGATCTTCTAGAGCATGATCAACAGAAGTTGGCTCGATCAAAGATACAAGACCTAATTGACAGTCTGCATTGTTTCTAAGGAATGCTCTTGTTCTGATTGGATCATCCTTCTTTCCAAGAATGACATCTTCTGAATGACCAGAGATGAGTCTGGATGATCTTCTGACAGATGGTTCTTCAGAAATACTTAGATCCTCCAGAGAAGCTGATACTTGATCTTCAGATTCTTTGCTTCTGAGAAGCTCTGCTTCTGATGCGTTGCTTCTTGGCTCAACAACTTCTGATATGTCAATATCACAACCTGCAAAATTATCAACTTGCTTTGGTTTTTCAGAACCAAGCTTATCATCAAACCTGATATTGATTGATTCTTCTACCACCAATGTTTCAGTATTGTATACTCTGTAGCCTTTTGAGCGTTCAGAATATCCAAGAAGGAAACACTTTTGAGCTTTGGAATCAAACTTACCAAGATGATCTTTAGTGTTTAGAATAAAGCACACACATCCAAAAGGATGGAAATATGAAATGTTGGGCTTTTTATTCTTCCACAATTCATAGGGAGTCTTATTAAGAATAGGTCTGATAGAGATTCTATTCTGAATATAACATGCAGTGTTTATTGCTTCTGCCCAGAAATGCTTAGCCATATTGGTTTCATTGATCATGGTTCTGGCCATTTCTTGAAGAGTCCTATTCTTTCGTTCTACAACCCCATTTTGCTGTGGAGTTCTAGGACAAGAGAAATCATGGGCAATACCATTTTCTTTGAAGAATTCTTCAAAGGGTCTGTTCTCAAATTCACCACCATGATCACTTCTGACCTTTATGATTTTACACTCTTTTTCAGATTGAATCTGAATGCAGAAATCAAAGAACACTGAATGAGTCTCATCCTTGTGTTTCAAGAATTTTACCCATGTCCAGCGGCTATAATCATCTACGATGACTAATCCATATTTCTTTCCTCTGACAGATGCTGTTTTGACTGGGCCAAACAGATCAATGTGCAAGAGTTCTAATGGCCTTGAGGTAGAAACAACATTCTTAGACTTGAATGCAGGTTTGGAGAACTTGCCCTTCTGACATGCTTCACAAAGAGCATCTGAGTCCAGGTACCATGACATGTTGTGTTTTGTCCTTCTTGCAGCCAAGGATATCTGCAATAGGAATAATCTTATCCTTAGGTACCCACATCTTTTTGGGTCCTTTCTTGTTAGATTTTCTCAAGTTCTGATTGAACTTGGGTTTAACATTGTAAGCAATAGGAGGAACAGCATGATAATTCTTAATGTGAGTTTCATGATATTTCCTAGGTTGTGTCACATGCTTCTTAGTGTGTGTTATGTGAAAACTTTGTGCATGTGAGGTGTGCCTAATATCATGAGAGTGGCCATACTTGAACTGATCATACAATGGCTTGTATGTAATTTTCATTTCATCAACAGGTTCAAGTTTGTATGGGGTTTCACCCTCATAACCAATGCCAACTCTTTTGTTTCCAGACACAGCATATATCATAGAAGCTAGCTGACTTCTGCCAATACTTCTAGATAAGAACTTTCTGAAACTTAAATCATATTCTTTCAGAATATGGTTCAGACTAGGAGTGGATTTTTCTGAATCAGAAGGAGATCCAACATTATTGGATAATTTTAAAAGTTTTTCTTTTAATTCAGAATTCTCCAACTCAAGCTTCTTTGTTTCAAATTCAAATTGCTTTTTCAGCTTTTTGTATTTGAGACTAATCTGAGACTTGAGTTCCAGAAGTTCAGTTAGACCGGAAACTAACTCATCTCTAGTAAGTTCAGAAAATACCTCTTCAGAATCTGATTCTGATGTAGATTCTGATCCGTCATCTTCTGTCGCCATCAGCGCACAGTTGGCCTGCTCATCTTCTGAATCATCTTCTGACTCATCCCAGGTTGCCATAAGACCTTTCTTCTTATGAAACTTCTTCTTGGGACTTTCCTTTTGAAGATTTGGACATTCATTCTTGTAGTGTCCAGGCTCATTGCATTCATAGCACATGACCTTCTTCTTGTCAAATCTTCTTTCATCAGAAGATTCTCCACGTTCAAATTTCCTTGAACTTCTGAAGCCTCTGAACTTCCTTTGCTTGGTCTTCCAGAGTTGATTTAGCCTTCTGGAAATCATGGACAGTTCATCTTCTTCTTCAGATTCTGATTCTTCAGGATCTTCTTCTCTGGCCTGAAAAGCGTTAGTGCATTTCTTGATATTTGATTTTAATGCAATAGACTTACCTTTCTTTTGAGGCTCATTTGCGTCCAGCTCTATTTCATGACTTCTCAAGGCGCTGATAAGCTCTTCCAGAGAAACTTCATTCAGATTCTTCGCAATCTTGAATGCAGTCACCATCGGACCCCATCTTCTGGGTAAGCTTCTGATGATCTTCTTTACATGATCAGCCTTGGTGTATCCTTTGTCAAGAACTCTCAATCCAGCAGTCAGAGTTTGAAATCTCGAAAACATCTTTTCAATGTCTTCATCATCCTCCATCTTGAAGGCTTCATACTTCTGGATTAAGGCAAGAGCTTTTGTCTCCTTGACTTGAGCATTTCCTTCATGAGTCATTTTCAAGGACTCATATATGTCATAGGCCGTTTCCCTGTTAGATATCTTCTCATACTCAGCATGAGAGATAGCATTCAGCAAAACAGTTCTACATTTATGATGATTCCTGAAAAGCTTCTTTTGATCATCATTCATTTCTTGCCTTGACAGCTTCACGCCTCTGGCATTTACTGGATGTTTGTAACCATCCATCAGAAGATCCCATAGATCACCATCTAGACCCAGAAAGTAACTTTCCAGTTTATCTTTCCAGTATTCAAAGTTTTCACCATCAAATACCGGCGGTCTAGTATAACCATTGTTACCGTTGTATTGCTCAGCAGAGCCAGATGTAGATGCAGGTGTAGGTGTAGTCCTTTCACTTTCATCAACCATCTTTTAAATGAAGCGTTTTTCTCTTCCTGAATCTTTTCTAAACACGGTTAAGTGCTTGCACCTTAGAACCGGCGCTCTGATGCCAATTGAAGGATAGAAAAACACTTAGAAAGGGGGGGGGGATTGAATAAGTGTGACTTTAAATTTTGGACGATAAAAATAAATGCACAAATATTTTTATCCTGGTTCGCTGTTAACGAAGCTACTCCAGTCCACCCCCGCAGAGATGATTTACCTCAACTGAGGATTTAATCCACTAATCGCACGGATTACAATGGTTTTCCACTTAGCCGCAACTAAGTCTTCCAGAGTCTTCTGATCACAACCTGATCACTCCAGGAACAACTGCTTAGTTCACTCCTAAGACTTTTTCTAGAGTCTACTGATCAACACGATCACTCTAGGCTTAGTTCACTCCTAAGACTTTTTGCTCAGCCAACTGCCAAGACTTCTTGCTCAGCCAACTGCTAAGACTTCCTAGAGTATACTGATCAACTGATCACTCTAGTTCCTTACAACTTAATGTAATCAATTCAAGAGTTTACAAATGCTTCTTAAAAGCGATAATCACAACTGTGATATTTCTCTTACAGTTTAAGCTTAATCTCACTAAGATATTACAACAGCAATGTAGTGAGCTTTGATGAAGATGAAGATTCTGAGTTTAGATTTGAACAGCGTTTCAGCAAGTTTGATATAAGTTGATTTTGTGCAGAATCGTTAACCTTGCTTTTCATCAGAACTTCATATTTATAGGCGTTGAGAAGATGACCGTTGAATGCATTTAATGCTTTGCGTGTTCCGTACAGCTTTGCATTTAATGTTATACGCTTTTGTCAACTACCTCGAGCCTTGTTCACGCTGTGTCTACTGACGTAGCCTTTAGTAGCTTTAACGTTCCTTTTGTCAGTCAGCGTAGTCTGCCACGTGTACTTCCTTCTGATCTGATGTTTGTGAATACGACGTTTGAATATCATCAGAGTCAAACAGCTTGGTGCACAGCATCTTCTGATCTTCTGACCTTGAAGTGCTTCTGAGCGTGATACCATCTTCTGATCTTCAGTGCTTCTGATCTCATGTTCTTCTGATGCTTCCATAGACCCATGTTCTGATTCTGCTTCGACCATCTTCTGATGTCTTGCCAGACCATGTTCTGATGTTGCATGCTGAACCATTTGAGACACATCTTCTGAGCGCTGAATTATGCGTACTCTTTATATATTTCCTGAAAGGGAAATTGCATTGGATTAGAGTACCATATTATCTTAAGCAAAATTCATATTATTGTTATCATCAAAACTAAGATAATTGATAAGAACAAATCTTGTTCTAACAACTCTATATTCAGCCTCAGCACTTGACCTAGCAACAAGGGTTTGTTTCTTTGAACTCCAGGAAATCAGATTTGGACCTATGAAAATGCATGTACCAGAGGTTGATCTCCTATCATCTGGATCATTAGCCCAGTCAGAATCACTATAAGCTCTCCGAGAAAGTGCCTGATTTGGATGAGCAGGAGAGAGCAGTAAACCAAGAGTGAATGTGCCACTCAAATACCTGAGAATTCTTTTAACCATGCTCCAATGGTTGTCCAAAGGATTTGCCATAAACTGACATGCCTTATTGACAGAATAAGATATGTGTGGTCTTGTAAGTGTGATGTATTGGAGAGCCCCTACCACAGATCTATAGAACAGCGAATCTTCCATATTGACTCTAGCCAATAGATCTCTGATGTACTTTGTTTGAGTGAGTATAAGAGACCCATTCCTTTGATATTTGACTTCCAGACCCAGGAAGTATTCAGGTTTCCCCAGCTTTTTAAGAGAAAATTGCTGACGAAGTTGGTTGATCAGTTTATGAATGAGATGAGATGAAGAACCTGTCATCAGAATATCATCTACATATACAAGCACATATAATACAACACCTTGATGATTGTAGGTGTAAAGAGAATGATCACACCTGCTTGCTACAAACCCAAAGCTAAAGAGTGTTTGATGTAACTTTTCATACCAGGACCTTGGGGTTTGTTTTAGGCCATAGATAGCTCTATTTAGTTTGGAAACCAGAGTTGTATTACATGACTCAAATCCTGGTGGCTGTTTGCATATAGATTTCCTCTTGTAAGCTACCATTGAGGAAGACATTGTTAATGTCTATTTGTTGAACATCTCGCTTGTAGGTCAAGGCTAAGGTAAGAATGACTTTGATGGTGGCTGGCTTTACTACAGGGCTGAAGGTTTCATAGAAGTCAAACCCATATTGTTGGTTGAAGCCTTTTGCCATAACTCAAGCCTTGTGCTTATTCAGGGTACCATCTGAGTTTTCTTTCAATTTGAAAACCCATTTACAGCCTATGGCTTTTATGTGTGAAGGTAGAGTGGTACGTGTCCAAGTATTTTTGGCTACCAGGGCATCATACTCTTATCGCATAGATTCAAACCATTTAGGTTGAGCTAAGGCTTGTTTGAGATTTGTTGGTTCACAATGAGCCAGAAATGTTTTGGGTTTGAGGTGCCCTGTTTTTCCTCTAGTGAGCATAGCATGTTGATTTGCAACCAAGGATGGTGCAGAAGGCTCATTGGTTTGAGAGGGAGAACTTTGAATATTTTCATTTGTTGGTTCTGTAAGTTGTAAGGAGACACTTTGTGCCTCTTCAGGGACAGAAGATAGATCATTAGTGGGACTGGCAGGTATTTCAAGATTTATAGAAGGAAAGTTGGTAAAGGACTGAGTTGGACTATTTTCAGAGATGTGGACAGATCCATTATGGGGCAGTGTAGTCTAAACAGGACTGCTGCTATTCAATACTGTATTGTCACTGTCAGTAAGTACAGTTGGCAGAATTATGGAGAGAGGGATAGACTTGGGGGGCCAGATGTACCAGACTGTGTTGTGATTTTGAACAAGGTCTGATAGGGAAAGACCTTTTCATTGAAAATCACATATTTTGAGATGTATATTCTGCCATTACCACTTAGACATTTATATCCTTTGTAATGTGGAGAGACCCCTAGATACACACACTCTGCACTCCTAAATTGGAGTTTATTTTTGTTGTAGGGTCTTAGATGATGGAAGCTAGAGCAGCCAAAAGTCCTTAATTTGGAGTAATCAGGAATTTGCTTGTAGAGAGCATGATATGGAGAGGTGAAGTTAGTGAAGACTGGTGTTGGGAGTCTGTTAATGAGATACACAGCTGCAGAAAAACTATGATCCCAATATTCCATAGGAAGATTGGCATGAGCAATGAGGGTTAATCCCATTTCTACTATAGTTCTATGTTTCCTCTCTACAGTACCATTCTGGTGAGAGGAGTGAGGACAAGTCAGTATGTGGTTGATGCCAAGATCATTGAGAAATTTTGTGAAGGGCCTGTACTCACCACCAAAATCAGATTGTATGGCTTTGATTTTGGTTTGAAATTGTGTGTTAACAAATGTGAGAAATTGTTTAAAAACTCCTAGGGCCTCAGACTTATGTTTTAGAAACAACACCCAAGTATACTTGGTGTAAACATATACAAAGGCTATATAATAATAAAATCCTTGACTAGAAGGATTAGGGGAAGGTCCCCACAGATCTGTATGAATGAGCTCAAAAGGACTAGAGTAAATAGTTGATGTTAAAGGAGCATAAATTCTTTGAGATTTACCTAAGCAACAAGAATTGCAAAATTCAATATCATCTTTATTGCTTAAAGAAAGATTACACAGCTTGAGCACAGATTTTACTGCTACTGCATTAGCATGCCCTAGCCTATTATGCCATAAGGAAAATTTATTAACATTGGAAACTGATGGATTTGTAACCTGTTCAGAACTCAATCCATTGGTAGAATTTGCAGCAGGCTGCAAAGTGGACTCCAAGAACAAATTGGGAAAACAATAGAGGCCATTAGCATCAAGGGATCCTTCTAGGAGTACCTCCTTAGATTCCTGAGATTTGACAAAACAGTTATTAGCATGAAATTCAAAAAAGACTTTATTATCTTTGGTGAATATGGAAACAGATAGTAAATTACAAGTGATGCTAGGGACATGTAAGAGCTCAGATAGAGATAATAAGGGATATAAGGCAGCCTTAGATTTAATATGTGCTATCCCTACAGATTCAATATTTAAGGCCTGACCATTACCAACCAGGACTTTATTAGAGCCAGTGTATGATTGTGGGTGCTGAGTGTAAGATTTATGAGGAGTAATGTGATGGGAAGCACCTGAGTCAATAAACCAGGCATGTGCTTCAAGATTGGTTAGAATGGAGAAGTTGTCTTGATGAGCCATCAATGCTGAGGCATGAGTGGAGCTTGTAGCTTTATCCTTCTGATCATCAGTAGCAGAGGTGGATTGATGAGTAGTCTTTGGTGGCACACGTTCAAAATTCTCATCATACCTATCCTAACAATCTATCACTGAATGACCATATTTGCCACACAATTGGCAGGTAGGTCGATTCCCAGGTGTGAAAGTGCCACGAGCTCTGCCACGACCACGTCCCCTGGAGTAGTTACCTCTGCCTCTTGCTTGCTGAAAGCCACCTCTGATGGACTTGGTATTAGAGTCTTCAGTGTGAGCAAGATTAGCTGTAGCTGTTGTAAGTGCAAGTTCTTGGCGATACTTATCCAATTGAGCTTCCTGAACATAAAGAAGCGCTTTAATGTCATAAATGGATGAGAGTTCACCTTTGCCATAAGTCATCATGACAAATGGATTGTATCCCTCTGGTAAGCCTTGAAGAATCGCATCAATTTGATCTCTATCCGAATAGGATCTCCAATTGCAAGAAGCGCATCAGCAATAGCTCGAATACGAAGCACATACTCAGAAATTGATCGGTTTCCTTTCTTTGTGGTTTTCAATTCGGCCCTGAGTTAATGAACCCTAGCTTTCATCACAGCATTGAAATGTTTGTGGATTTGATCCCAAATCTGATAGGAGTGTTTTCAAGAAAGAACCCTAGGAAGAACCGATTCCGAAATCATGGAAAGAAGCCAAGAGAAAAGAGCTTGATCTTGAACGATCCAGGTTTCATACTCTTCAAAAACCTTGTTAGCAATACGATCATCATCGGATTTGAAGATCGGAGGGATTTGTGGATTTGCCAAGAATTTTTGAAGTTTGTGGGAGAGGATGATACCTTCTACCTGTTGATTCCATAGGAGAAAATTGTTCTCCTGAAGCTTGATGGATAGTTTCGGTCCAAAGATGCTATGATTTGTGGAGTTTGGAATCGATCGAAGTGGTGTATTTGGATCTGGTGAAGCCGCCATTGATGGTGAAGACGAAGGTGCAAGAGGAAAAGATCAGAGCTTCTCTAAAGCTCGGAACTCAAGCAAGGTGATAATGGCGAAAAGGAAGAGTAGCGGAAGAGACAGGATCAGAGGCGATTGATACCATACTAGAATTGAAAAATGCTCTGCATTATCATTGAATAAAATTTGTGTGTAAACTTCACACTTTACAATATGGCAGTTACTAGTATTATATACTAGGCATAGGAAGTAACTGAAAGGTAACAAACTTTTAACCACCTAACCAACTATTTTAACTGCCTAAGCTATCTGAACAGAATAGTACAAGTATAATAAAAAGTATAGAGTACACACTTCTAATAATTGCAAAAATAGTCTGACTAGAAAACATATAAATAACTTATCATGTGACCACTGACATTAATTCATAATTATCTGCTAATATCTGGAATATACTTCAAACTGAATGGAAATATCTGCAGAAGTACAAGAGTACAGTTTAGTATACCAAATACCAATACCTAAACATGTAGAGTAATGCTATGCTTACACCCCATATTTACACCAATACTTACACCAAACACTGTTCACCGTATTTATACGGTGAACAGTGTTTTTTAAAATAAATTATTTATTTTTATTTTTAAAATTAAGGACGACATTGTTCATGTACGGACGTGCATTAACCAACTTCATTACTGCATTAACCAAGTTTTACACTACATTAACCAAGTTTGACGATTGTTAAAAATTATTTTTAATACCTGGATATTGCATTAACCAACTTCATTACTGCATTAACTAAGTTTTTACATTGCATTAACCAAATTTGATGACTACAGTAAAGTATTGTTCATGGGTGTAAGAATAGCATTACTCAAATTTGGTTAATGCAATGTAAAAACTTGGTTAATGCAGTAATGAAGTTGGTTAATGCAATATCCAGGTATTAAAAATAATTTTTAGCAGTCATCAAACTTGGTTAATGTAGTGTAAAAATTTGGTTAATGCAGTGATAAAGTTGGTTAATGCACGTCCGTACATGACCAGTGTCGTCCTTGATTTTAAAAATAAAAATAATTATTTTATTTAAAAAAACATTGTTCACCGTATAAATACGGTGAATAGTGTTTGGTGTAAGTATTGGTGTAAATAATAGGTGTAAGTGTCGCTACCGCGAAAAATGGTATCAGAGTCGCCACTAATATATTCATCCCATCGCGGGAAAGGAATATCAGAAACCTAACTCAGAACAAGAACAAGGTCTTTCGACCAGAGAACAGGGCACGGGAGTCGGTTACGCAAGGGGAAGGTGTTAGCACCCCTCACGCCCATCGTACTCGATGGTATCCACCTACGTTTGTTTCTATCTAAAGGGTGTATCTATTTCTAAAGCCTAAATGTGAATGAATGCAAAAGAAATACGGGGAAAAGAAGGAATTATTTACAAGTGTGCTCGCTTAGGCCCCGCGACCCAATGCCTACGTATCACTTACAAGGAATCAGAGCGACCGTAGTTCGGCTCAAGATTTTCTATGTTTTTGTGTTTTTTAGGTGAACAGAGGTTAAAGTCCCACTCCACGATGCTCGACCTTTGGAGACTTATACGCCTAGTTATAGAATGGATTCAACATGTTCTTAAGAATGCCACAAGGGCGAGAGATAGAAGAGAGTTTGAGCGTTTCGAGGAAATCCCTAAAGCAAGGGAAACTCGAGTTACTCTTTGGTTTGTGTCTTTTAGAATTTGGGAACTTACGCCCGAATGGAACCCTAAAGCAAGGGAAATTCAGGCACTCGAATGATTCCCTAAAGCAAGGGAAATCCAAGCTTCCATTCCCTTTTTAATGATTTTCACTTTTTTATTAATGTTTTAAGTGTTTTCTTTGTATTTTTTAAAGGGGATTTTATTTCAAGTATTTATTAAATGGATTAAAGTTGAAAAGAAAAAAAAAGAATGAAAAGGAGGGGGACTAGCCTATTTTCTAAACCTAGTGTTATTCTAATTCCTATTTAAAATCTAAACTAAATCTAAAGGAGATTAACTAAAAAGAGTTGTTCAACAACTAAGGGCATTTTTTGTATTTCACAAAATACGGAAATTATATTCACAAAAATAAGAGAAGTAAAACTCTAAACTATTAAAGAAAATATTCACAAGCATTGCATTTTTTTATCATGTTTAAGACTATTTTTAAGAATTAAGACTAAAAACTACTTATTTTTATTATGTAACAACCAATCAAAATTAAAGAAAATTCAAATATTAAAAATCCTAAAAACTAGGTATTCATAAAATTCTAATGGACTAGAAAAATATTTTTATCATTTTTTATTTAAGCAAAAAGTCAATTAATATGCAAAAAGAATAAAAGAAAGAGAATTACTATTTTTATTTGCCTTTTTTATATAGTCAGCTGGGGGGTATTAGTAAAATAATATGAACAGAAATTCAAGTGTAATCAGATGTGGGCCAGAAATGTGAGGTGCAGAAATAAAATGCTGAGGCCCAGTACCGTTTTGGCCCATGATTCACATCAGCATAGCACTACCATTAGTTCACTTTATTTCCACTTTTAATTCTCAGCATGTGAATTATTAACCTAAGCTACTAATTCAAACGCAGCATTCATGTGAACTTTACATCAATTGGTCACGATTCACTTAAGTCATATAGGACAAAGAACATACACAAACCAATCATATGCCTACACCTCATCATTCCAATCATGTGAATCAAGCCAAAATAGCAAAATAATGAGGCCATGCACCAACACAAAAACGCCACGTAAACAAACAAGCATGCAACAAAAGCCAGACGTCGGAAACCTTCCGGTCACCATCTCCGACGCTTCCGCCGCCGGAGCTAACCTGAAACCGCCCAGAAATCAACCAAACCACCACTGTTCCACTCGAAATTTCGTTCCCATTACGAATACGCAATTAGTTTTAACGTATGAGCACTTTAACATCAAGAACCAATAGCACACAGCATTGAATCGGAGAAGCGAATGGAGAATATGCAATATACAACCGCCGGAAACATATGACGCTACTCGTCCAGATGCGAATGTCCTAAACATACTGCTATCATGATGAGAAGGATTAGACACTTACCTGAAAGTTCTTGATTCAAGCTTTAAAGAAAACTCCTGTTGCAATACTCCCTAATCCTTCTTCAATGGTGATGATGTAATGCTTCCATGCTTATGCGGATACTGAGATCTTCCTGTTGCATTTATGTGGATAACAGAGATAGAAGAACTTCAGATATCCAAGCGGTGCTTCTCGACCAGATTTCGACGTCGCCACGAGACTCGATTGAAACCAGAGATGATGATGATAAAGAGCGGCTCGTTGGGAGATGAATTCTGATCGTAGCTTGAAGATGAGAGATTAAAGATACTCCCTGATTCTTCTTCAACTTCGTTGTAACCGATTTCTCGAGTTTCGTTATCTTTTTGCCACGGTTTCTTTGGGGTGACGATAATGATTGTTGTTCAATATAAGAGAGATGTGAAGAGAGTGAATGGAAGGTAGTTGTGGTTGTTGCATGGTGGTTACGTGGTTGTTGCATGGTGGTTACGTGGCTGAGATGAGCGTGAAAGAGAAGAGTGAAAAGAGAGAGAATGGAGGTAGTTGTGGTGGCTGCACCATTCGGTTATGGTAGTTAGAGGTGAGAGAAACGGTTATGGAGAGAGAGGAGAGAAGAGCCCGAGAGAGAATTGGAGGATGAAGTATGTGAAATTTGGAAAAAAATGAGAGTTCTCTCCTGTGAGATGAGAGAGGGTGGCTTTATATAGGTGAGGTGAGAGGGCATGGAGTTATGGTGTGGCTTAGCATAGGGTAACTTGTGATACTTATCTTTTCCCTCTCTTTTCACGCATGCAGCAAATGGTTTTGCAAATGGAGTAGTTGTGTTGTTGTTGTTATGAGGGAGAGAGATGAAGTGAAGTTGGAAAATGAAAGTGTGAAACTGTGAAAAATGAGGCGTGGTCCTCTCAAATGTGAAGGGATTTGTTTTTATCGTGAATATATGGTGCATGGTTATGATGGTGTGAGAGTGATGTAGTGAATCTTTTCTTCATGCTTTCATATTGCAGCAATGATGCATGGCTTGTTTGTAGTAATGGTGTGAGAAGAGAGATAAAAATGAGAGTATTTGTTGTTGTTTTCTTTATTTAAAGTAGAAAATATAATATTCTTTTTGCATGTCATTTGTAGTAAATTCTTTTGAAATGTGCATGGTAGTGAGGACTTTGTTTAGCCATATGGGATAATACGTATGTGGGCCTCATTTGTAGCATGAAAGATGAAATAAATATATAGTGGTATTGTGAGCCACAAGAGAATGGGCGTACAAGCTTATGTCACTTGGAGTATATGTCCATTCCTATTTCCATCCTTTCTTCATACCATTTAGCATGAACACCTCTTTTTTTTTTTTGAATTTTTATGATGATGGGCTTTTGTTGGTAGAGATGGGTAGAAAAGAAAACGGGCCAAGCCCATGTGGCTTATTTGCATTAACCATGATAGGAGGTGCAATCCACATATATCATATGACTTCACATGATCATTATCCTTGAGAAAAAAAAATCAAACTTGGTCAACACCACGATCTTATTATTTTCATAATTTTCTTGATGCATAATGGCCTATCTTGGATTAATTCTCTTCAAATATACCAACCACGGTTTTGACCCACAATACTGAAAAGTCAATCATTAACTTTACTTCTCTAGATGACATTCTTGAACAATAACCTTCCAATTCAACTTCAATCAACTATCAACCATTGAAATCAAGTGAGTAACTCCAAATGAAACTCCCTGACACCTCATGCCGTATAATCAGCTTCTGATTTAACTGTTGACCAAAAGTTAATTGAGTTGACTTTGGTCAAAAACCCTGAATTGGGAAGACCAGATGAATCTACAACCTGCATCTTTCATTCAGATTCTTGAACTGAAGACCAACGAAACCCTAATCCCAGAACAATTCCAATACAGATGACGATATACAATTAGACCTCAGATCCTCTCTTCTGAACCAAGAAATATTTTCCACAAAGCCTTTTTCCTTATCAATTTCTGAATAGTAACCATCATATGAAAGAATGTAATGGATGAATGACCTAGGCGAAGTATGCACATGAATGTGATGTGAAAGCCAAATAGGTATAAATAAGTGGGCAAATTTTGGGGTGCAACAGCTGCCCCTATTCAATCTGCTTGGACCTGAATGTATGAACGACACAAGTTCTGGACATTTGAGGTGTAAGTGGATTGAATACCAAAGAACCCAAAAATTTGCGCTCTTTATTAAATGCTTGATATAAACAAGGAAAGCCAGTCAACTACTGGACATTTGCCGATAACAACCGGACTTTGAAGGAAAGGACCAATAACAATCAGACCTAGCCGAAGGATGCCTGTAACAATAGGACTTTAAAGGAACAGACTACTAACAACTAGAACTGACCAAAGGATGCCTGTAACAACAGGACATTTGCTGGTAACAACCAGACTTTGGAGGAGAGGACCAATAACAATCAGACCTAACTGGAGAATGCCTGTAACAACAGGACTTTGAGGAAAAGGCTAGTAACCACTAGCCTCGACCAAAGAATGCCTATAACAATAGGACTTTAAAGGAACAGACTAGTAACAACTAGAACTGACCAAGGGATGCCTGTAACAACAGGACTTTTGCTGGTAACAACCAGACTTTGAAGGATGCTTGTAACAACAGGACTTTAAAGGAACAGGCTAGTAACAACTAGAACTGACCAAAGGATGCCTGTAACAATAGGACTTTTGCTGGTAACAACCAGACTTTGGAGGAGAGGACCAATAACAATCAGACCTAACCGGAGAATGCCTGTAACAACAGGACTTTGAGGAAAAGGCTAGTAACCACTGGCCTCGACCAAAGGATGCCTATAACAATAGGACTTTAAAGGAACAGACTAGTAACAACTAGAACTGACCAAGGGATGCCTGTAACAACAGGACTTTTGCTGGTAACAACCAGACTTTGAAGGATGCCTATAACAACAGGACTTTAAAGGAACAGGCTAGTAACAACTAGAACTGACCAAAGGATGCCTGTAACAACAGGACTTTTGCGGGTAACAACCAGACTTTGAAGGATTCCTGTAACAACAGGACTTTTGCTGGTAACAACCAGACTTTGAAGGAGAGGACCAATAACAATCAGACCTAACCGAAGGATGCCTGTAACCACAGGACTTTAAGGAACAGACTAGTAACGAGTAGAACTGACCAAAGGATGCCTGTAACAACAGGACTCTTGCTGGTAACAACCAGACTTTGAAGGATGCCCATAACGATGGGACTTTTAAAGGAACAGACTAGTAACAACTAGAGCTGACCAAAGGATGCCTGTAACAACAGGACTTTTGTTGGTAACAACCAGAATTTGAAGGGTGCCCATAACTATGGGACTTTTGTAAGATATGCCAATAATCATTGGACTTGACTAAAGAAGACTAGTGACGACTAGACTCTTATTGGGGATGTTTATGAACACTGAATTCGAAAGAGATGCCAATAACTATTGGGCTTGACTGAAAGAACGGCTAGTGACAACTAGAACCAATCAGGGGGTGCCAGTAAACACTGGGCTTTCGAGAAAGTATTGGTGCTTGCGGAGCATAAGAATTACATGGATCCCTCATGACAAAAGGCGGGGTGTACTCTTCAAGGGTGGCAATCACTCGAATTGCCACACACATAGTATGGATTTCAAATGATTGAAAAATGAGATGGGTTGAATGTCCACCCTCATTCGCACTCTGATCTGCACGCAGCATACGGGAAAATAACCAAGGCAAACTTGCGAGAAGCAAGAGATATCCCTTATGCAAAAGGCAGTAAGGGGACTCACAAAAAGTAAGTACAAAGAGAATACTGGTGACGACCAGACTCTATTAGATGATGCCAGTAAACACTGGACTTTGAAAGAGGTATTGTAACATTCGGAACGTAAGAACTACATGGTTCCCTCAGGCCAAAAGGCGGGGTGTAATTCTACAAGGGAGACAATCATTCGAATTGCCACACACAAAGTATGGATTATCCAAACGATTTGAACTCAGCAAAAGGGAAATAACCAAAGAGACAGCGATCTTGAAGGAGAAAGACTTGGTATCCAATCCACATTGGAGTGAGAAAGTGAGACTTCTTCTGGGGGTATATATTACCTTGTGCCTTTGGAGCACAAACAAACTTGGCTTATGCATGTTTGATTTTTTTTTATGGCGTAATGCTCCATATTCATGGAAATGCTACGCTTTTTGTTGATGCAATGCGAATGCAATGGTTACTATATGCAAAGATGACGAGGGCCCTTTAAAGAATATTTCGCTGACTTGTTGATCGAACTTCGTCTTTGACCTCGGGAGAGGTAAACACAAGGGAGAATCCCCTTAGTGTTGTGAACTCTGTGGGGGGTGCCAATAGATATTGGAATTTGACTTGCAAGATGTACTTCTTCGTTGACTTGAAGAATGACTTCTGACTTCTCACCATGTGCCATGACTTGGAGAATTTTTAGCTTGAGGAGATTCCCTCAATTTACCATATTGGAGATGAGAACTCTGATGAGGAACCATCGTTGAGAGGATTGGAACAACTCCGAGGAGAAATAAACTCCTTTACTTGGGGAAAGAATGAATTCCCAGGAGAAATAAACTCCTATGCTTGAGGAATGGAACTAACTCTCGGGGAAAGGCATTTGCCTCGAGAAGATCCTTACACCCCCATTACTTGAGAAAATTATGCCCCAGCATATTCATACCTTTGAACTATTCTTTCTCTTGATCCACGGGTCCTTGAAGAGATTTGTCGAATCTCGACGTAATTGCCCCATATTGAGTGAGCTTGAGAGATTCCTCGACGTCACTACTTCAAATTGATTGAAATCAATTGAGAGATTCCTCGACTTGATTAACCCAGATTGATTGAGTTTGAGATGTCAAACCTTGACTTGCTTGCCCTAGATAGGATGAACTCACGAGAGAGATTCCTCGTCGTGACTGCCCCTAATTATGTACATCTTATCAGAATCCTCAAGTTTACTTCCCTTAAGATCCCACAAATCGTGGAAGTAACTTTACCATACTCAATAGAGTATTCAAAACCTTCAGGGTAATCAATCAAAGAGAGTATCCACTGCTCATGCTCCATACAGTATTCAGACTTCTCCCCTCAGGGTAACCAATCAAAGAAGGTATCAATTGATTATGCTCAATGGGGTCTTCAGGCAACATGCCCCTTGATATCAGTTTCTGAAATGATTTCTTTTTACTCTAAGGAGTTCTCAAGTCCTTTTATTTTGACATGATCAAGCTCTTCATGGATTCTCATCATGGAAATTTCCTTGATGTTTAAGCAAATGTCTTGTATGCAAAAGAATGTTAATTATAAGAATGACAATTCTAATGCAGAGCCTATGCTAGTCTTGAAGTTTAAAAACTTTTTATGCAATGAGGTGGCCACCTCTTGTGAATGAAGTGTAAAGCGGACATACGATATCAACATAGCTGTGTGTTACGCTTCATTGGGAGTCAGCCAAACGCTATCTCTTTGGAGTGTGTCTTTGAAATAAACTCTACTTCAATTAGGACTTTTAAGGGTTGTAACTTGGCCAGGTTCACGGTTTTCATAAAAAAAGGATTTTTAGGCTCAACATTAATTGGTGCCCACCCCCTTCGTGATGTTCTCCACTCCTAAGTTCAATTAACTCAACATGAGTGCTCATCCCTCACAAGGAATTTTTGAAACGGTTGAGGAATCGATGAGGTTTTTCAGACATGGCAGTCGCTCACCTTTTATTCTTCTGATTCATTGTCACACGACTCTGTTCTTGCTTTATTTTCACCATTATTTTTCTTTTTTATTGCTATTTTTCTTTCTTCCTTTTTTCTTTCTTTTTTTCATTTTTTTTCATTTTTCTCTTCTTCTTTTTTTTTTTGAACAAGTCGTGTGACCTCGCATTGTTTTTGATTCGTTGGAAGTGATTGCGACTGCCTCATTCCATGATTGATGAAGGGTTACCATTGTGGTACCGTCATCTTTTGTCCTCTTGGTAGGTGAAGGATAACCATCACGATTTTGACTTTCCTCAACCTTCTGAAGGATAACCATTGTTGTATCCTTAAATGTATATCATTTGGTGAGTTTTGAACACTTGATCAAGTTAAATGAACACTACCCTGCCCCAGGGTTAAAATTAAGGGTTTTTTCTGATCAGAAAAGAAACTCCTCCTTCAAGGCTCAAAGGGGTTAACGAGGGTCTATCTCCCTTATATCTCCAGTGTTTGGGGATTTGAAACAATGCCTGTACATCCTCAGTAGGGTTTTATTCAAAAACACACAATTAGGGATTTTGCATTTTTTTTCATCATTCTCCCTCCGCTCTTTGCCTAAGCGAGTGATTAATAAAAGTTGGTATCGTAATGCCAAAAACATTGTTATGAGTGAAAACGAATGGATTACTTCAAGACAAACATAAACAATGCATTATGATTTTCATTCAGAAATTAACAAATTTTTACATGCTAGCAATGTTTAAACAAACAATGAAATGTTACCAATGAGAATGCAATAAAGAACTAAATGAATGCCCTTGTTGAGGAGACTTGACTCCGTATGGGCTTATTGTTCTCGAATGCCTTTTGCAGTTTTGATACCCCATTGAGACTTCAATATAAGCATAAACCTCTTGGAGTGAATATGATCGTTCTGAAATCAACGAGGACTTGAATTCTGACTTTGAATGTCCTACCACCTTCAGTTGAATGGTTAGGTACCCCCAGCATGGTAGCCACTTAGAATTATCATATGTTCCTTCCACACCCTTTAGATTACTTCCCAGAAGAATATTCCAACAAAGGCGTACAAGAGTGCTGCATTTTTGCCTTACTTTAGGGATTCGAGCAATGCAAATGATGCAATACTCAAGATAGACA
The DNA here is from genome assembly GCF_029867415.1 of Vicia villosa. Classification (NCBI taxonomy): domain Eukaryota; kingdom Viridiplantae; phylum Streptophyta; class Magnoliopsida; order Fabales; family Fabaceae; genus Vicia; species Vicia villosa. The sequence goes on along the minus strand of NC_081182.1, from coordinate 107,402,279 downwards.
ATGTCTTGCTTATCCCTCGGTCGGGAGCCCCAAATATAGATGCTAGAACAGTAATCACCATCATAAATGGAAGAAGCTAGTATGATCATCAAACTCAGGAGAGCTATGTGTGGTAAGGAAGACCCATAATGCCAACTGAAATACCAACCATCAGGGATATAACTGAGCACAAGGCACTTGCATTACATCGTTATGTTTCCCATATTCTTTTTATCTCTGTTGACAAGCAAAGGGTTATGAGAAGAAAATTCCAGGAAGAAATGACACATGATATGAAGCAACAGCTTGAGAAATGCCTTTGCAGAACACTCTTGATTATCACATGGCAAAAGATTCTGACAAAGTTGCACAAAAAAACGTAATGCTTTAGGGATTCGAGCAACGCGAATGGTGCAATGCTCAAGACCAGAATACGTCTTGCTTATCCCTCGGTCGGAAGCCCCAAGCAACTTCCACATATGTACAAGAGGTAGTTACCACATTAACTTCGATATCCAACCTGTTCGGAGTAAGCATAAATGACCTTTGCAGTTCTTGATATCAGACACTAGGCATAAACACACAATGTCTAACTCGTAGGAGTCGAGACCTTTTATGGCTTTCAAACTTTTCCTCCAAGAGGTGGAATCTTTTGTCAATTCCAATAATCGGGAACCTGAGGACCTTAATGATGTGAATTCTCCTTAAAAGTGATAGGAATCTCAATAATACTTCGAACATTCTGATTCATGAGACTTTCTCTTGAGGTGAGATTAACATTTTCATTTGGACTTTGAGGAACTTGTCTCAATTCTTCTTATCAAAGAGAAAAGGCTTGAATAGCCTCCATACACTAATTCACATTAGTCCCCACTTTGTTCTCATCTCATTCAAAACCTCGCGGAGTTGTTCCAATGTTAACATTTGAGCATGTAACGGTGAGAAGTCAATTGTGTTGCTGAAACCAGAATTTGAGTAGAAAACGCCCCCACAAGTTGCTGATAGAACCATGAAATGCATGATAGTATGAATGCATGTTTCATTTCCAAGGGATCCTAAAGTCCTTTCACACTTTTTGTTCTCTTTTGGAATCGAAGCCTTTTTTTTATATGGAGTACCTTTTCTTTTTTCTATTTTTTATCTTTTTTTTCTCTCTTTTTTTTTGACATAGACTTTAGGACCCCCCACGAACGAAGTGGATAAAGCAATGATGTTATGCAATGCAAAAGCATGGGATCAAGGTCCATATAATCTTAGTAACCACCGCACAATCCTCTGAATAACTGATATGAAACCTCTGTACAGGCCAAATGTCACAGGATCAAAGGTTCGACGCCTTCTTGAATACCAGAATGTCAAACACCACGAGAATAGACCAAATAAAGGTCCAACCTCAACTATGAAGAAGCAATGGTGTGTAGGAGTCAAGGTTTCCTGTCCCACCCCAATCTCACGGGTATGTAGTCTAGACACGGACAGGTGGTCCCTAATGGTCACTAGGGTCTACAGTTCCCATGGGGTACAAAGTGTTTGAGGCAGCAAGGGTGCCAGACACAGTGTTCCATGAAAGAACCTCGCCCAGTTGTGGTACCCCATGTTGAACTCGATCGTAGCAAGGGCCACGGGAGTCAACATGAGCATCCACGCTAATCCTATGTGTCACTGGCCTGGGTAGTGGGCCTTTTACCTCATACAAACCCCCCACCTGCAAAACAGAACAGAAGACCCCAGGGAACACAAAATATAATCCATATGCATGATGTGCAAACAGAAATAAACATGATATGCGAGCAGGAAATAAACATGCAAACATATATACAAGATATAGACATAAAACAAGTAAACACCCAGTAAATAAACAAACAAACGCAGGCTAGGATCGACTCGCTAAGAATGGACCCGCAATAGGTCTAGCAACATCCTCAGCAGAGTCGCCAGCTGTCGCTACCGCGAAAAATGGTATCAGAGTCGCCACTAATATATTCATCCCATCGCGGGAAAGGAATATCAGAAACCTAACTCAGAACAAGAACAAGGTCTTTCGACCAGAGAACAGGGCACGGGAGTCGGTTACGCAAGGGGAAGGTGTTAGCACCCCTCACGCCCATCGTACTCGATGGTATCCACCTACGTTTGTTTCTATCTAAAGGGTGTATCTATGTCTAAAGCTTAAATGTGAATGAATGCAAAAGAAATACGGGGAAAAGAAGGAATTATTTACAAGTGTGCTCGCTTAGGCCCCGCGACCCAATGCCTACGTATCCCTTACAAGGAATCAGAGCGACCGTAGTTCGGCTCAAGATTTTCTATGTTTTTGTGTTTTTTAGGTGAACAGAGGTTAAAGTCGCACTCCACGATGCTCGACCTTTGGAGACTTATACGCCTAGTTATGGAATGGATTCAACTTGTTCTTAAGAATGCCACAAGGGCGAGAGATAGAAGAGAGTTTGAGCGTTTCGAGGAAATCCCTAAAGCAAGGGAAACTCGAGTTACTCTTTGGTTTGTGTCTTTTAGAATTTGGGAACTTACGCCCGAATGGAACCCTAAAGCAAGGGAAATCCAGGCACTCGAATGATTCCCTAAAGCAAGGGAAATCCAAGCTTCCATTCCCTTTTTAATGATTTTCACTTTTTTATTAATGTTTTAAGTGTTTTCTTTGTATTTTTTAAAGGGGATTTTATTTCAAGTATTTATTAAATGGATTAAAGTTGAAAAGAAAAAAAAAGAATGAAAAGGAGGGGGACTAGCCTATTTTCTAAACCTAGTGTTATTCTAATTCCTATTTAAAATCTAAACTAAATCTAAAGGAGATTAACTAAAAAGAGTTGTTCAACAACTAAGGGCATTTTTGGTATTTCACAAAATACGGAAATTATATTCACAAAAATAAGAGAAGTAAAACTCTAAACTATTAAAGAAAATATTCACAAGCATTGCATTTTTTTATCATGTTTAAGACTATTTTTAAGAATTAAGACTAAAAACTACTTATTTTTATTATGTAACAACCAATCAAAATTAAAGAAAATTCAAATATTAAAAATCCTAAAAACTAGGTATTCATAAAATTCTAATGGACTAGAAAAATATTTTTATCATTTTTTATTTAAGCAAAAAGTCAATTAATATGCAAAAAGAATAAAAGAAAGAGAATTACTATTTTTATTTGCCTTTTTTATATAGTCAGCTGGGGGGTATTAGTAAAATAATATGAACAGAAATTCAAGTGTAATCAGATGTGGGCCAGAAATGTGAGGTGCAGAAATAAAATGCTGAGGCCCAGTACCGTTTTGGCCCATGATTCACATCAGCATAGCACTACCATTAGTTCACTTTATTTCCACTTTTAATTCTCAGCATGTGAATTATTAACCTAAGCTACTAATTCAAACGCAGCATTCATGTGAACTTTACATCAATTGGTCACGATTCACTTAAGTCATATAGGACAAAGAACATACACAAACCAATCATATGCCTACACCTCATCATTCCAATCATGTGAATCAAGCCAAAATAGCAAAATAATGAGGCCATGCACCAACACAAAAACGCCACGTAAACAAACAAGCATGCAACAAAAGCCAGACGTCGGAAACCTTCCGGTCACCATCTCCGACGCTTCCGCCGCCGGAGCTAACCTGAAACCGCCCAGAAATCAACCAAACCACCACTGTTCCACTCGAAATTTCGTTCCCATTACGAATACGCAATTAGTTTTAACGTATGAGCACTTTAACATCAAGAACCAATAGCACACAGCATTGAATCGGAGAAGCGAATGGAGAATATGCAATATACAACCGCCGGCAACATATGACGCTACTCGTCCAGATGCGAATGTCCTAAACATACTGCTATCATGATGAGAAGGATTAGACACTTACCTGAAAGTTCTTGATTCAAGCTTTAAAGAAAACTCCTGTTGCAATACTCCCTAATCCTTCTTCAATGGTGATGATGTAATGCTTCCATGCTTATGCGGATACTGAGATCTTCCTGTTGCATTTATGTGGATAACAGAGATAGAAGAACTTCAGATATCCAAGCGGTGCTTCTCGACCAGATTTCGACGTCGCCACGAGACTCGATTGAAACCAGAGATGATGATGATAAAGAGCGGCTCGTTGGGAGATGAATTCTGATCGTAGCTTGAAGATGAGAGATTAAAGATACTCCCTGATTCTTCTTCAACTTCGTTGTAACCGATTTCTCGAGTTTCGTTATCTTTTTGCCACGGTTTCTTTGGGGTGACGATAATGATTGTTGTTCAATATAAGAGAGATGTGAAGAGAGTGAATGGAAGGTAGTTGTGGTTGTTGCATGGTGGTTACGTGGTTGTTGCATGGTGGTTACGTGGCTGAGATGAGCGTGAAAGAGAAGAGTGAAAAGAGAGAGAATGGAGGTAGTTGTGGTGGCTGCACCATTCGGTTATGGTAGTTAGAGGTGAGAGAAACGGTTATGGAGAGAGAGGAGAGAAGAGCCCGAGAGAGAATTGGAGGATGAAGTATGTGAAATTTGGAAAAAAATGAGAGTTCTCTCCTGTGAGATGAGAGAGGGTGGCTTTATATAGGTGAGGTGAGAGGGCATGGAGTTATGGTGTGGCTTAGCATAGGGTAACTTGTGATACTTATCTTTTCCCTCTCTTTTCACGCATGCAGCAAATGGTTTTGCAAATGGAGTAGTTGTGTTGTTGTTGTTATGAGGGAGAGAGATGAAGTGAAGTTGGAAAATGAAAGTGTGAAACTGTGAAAAATGAGGCGTGGTCCTCTCAAATGTGAAGGGATTTGTTTTTATCGTGAATATATGGTGCATGGTTATGATGGTGTGAGAGTGATGTAGTGAATCTTTTCTTCATGCTTTCATATTGCAGCAATGATGCATGGCTTGTTTGTAGTAATGGTGTGAGAAGAGAGATAAAAATGAGAGTATTTGTTGTTGTTTTCTTTATTTAAAGTAGAAAATATAATATTCTTTTTGCATGTCATTTGTAGTAAATTCTTTTGAAATGTGCATGGTAGTGAGGACTTTGTTTAGCCATATGGGATAATACGTATGTGGGCCTCATTTGTAGCATGAAAGATGAAATAAATATATAGTGGTATTGTGAGCCACAAGAGAATGGGCGTACAAGCTTATGTCACTTGGAGTATATGTCCATTCCTATTTCCATCCTTTCTTCATACCATTTAGCATGAACACCTCTTTTTTTTTTGAATTTTTATGATGATGGGCTTTTGTTGGTAGAGATGGGTAGAAAAGAAAACGGGCCAAGCCCATGTGGCTTATTTGCATTAACCATGATAGGAGGTGCAATCCACATATATCATATGACTTCACATGATCATTATCCTTGAAAAAAAAATCAAACTTGGTCAACACCACGATCTTATTGTTTTCATAATTTTCTTGATGCATAATGGCCTATCTTGGATTAATTCTCTTCAAATATACCAACCACGGTTTTGACCCACAATACTGAAAAGTCAATCATTAACTTTACTTCTCTAGATGACATTCTTGAACAATAACCTTCCAATTCAACTTCAATCAACTATCAACCATTGAAATCAAGTGAGTAACTCCAAATGAAACTCCCTGACACCTCATGCCGTATAATCAGCTTCTGATTTAACTGTTGACCAAAAGTTAATTGAGTTGACTTTGGTCAAAAACCCTGAATTGGGAAGACCAGATGAATCTACAACCTGCATCTTTCATTCAGATTCTTGAACTGAAGACCAACGAAACCCTAATCCCAGAACAATTCCAATACAGATGACGATATACAATTAGACCTCAGATCCTCTCTTCTGAACCAAGAAATATTTTCCACAAAGCCTTTTTCCTTATCAATTTCTGAATAGTAACCATCATATGAAAGAATGTAATGGATGAATGACCTAGGCGAAGTATGCACATGAATGTGATGTGAAAGCCAAATAGGTATAAATAAGTGGGCAAATTTTGGGGTGCAACAGTAAGCATAACATTATTCAAACATGTATCTACAACAATATATGCTAATATTTGTACATTTAAGCATGTTCAAGGTTAAGGTTTGAAATGAAGAACAATCAAGTTGGCTTGTGAATCTGAGTTTTGGATGATCAAATATATGTATGAATCATTTAAGCATGTTTTGATGTCCTGTTTTTATTATAAAAATCAAACATACAGTCATCACTCTTATTGTTGCACTAACACCAGCTTCACTAAATGCTGCAATTGTAGCTTCTATGACCAGAGCAGTCGCTCCAATATTTACCACACTGCATACAATTTATTGACGTGAGAAACTACTATAATCAAGTTGAAGAAAATTATATTCTTTAATTAAATTATCAGCTAAAGAATAATACGTTGTGCTGATAAGTATGTGCCATACCCTAATTTTTACCTCTAAAATTCTACCAATCATTCATTTGCATCTAACCCAAAGATCACAAGTATGGAATCCTCCTAACCTTTAACCTTTTGGTTTGGCCTTTGTGGGAGATCACCAAGCATCTATTGTGTTTCTTTTTGCATTTATGTTTGTTTATATTTTAACTTTGCTAACCTTATTAAAAATACAAAAATATGTGTTGCCCTATTTTCTTATTGTACAAGGTTGGAGCTTGCAATCAAAGGAGTGTCTAATGTCTAAGAGATCTTATTCAATAATCAAGAATGATGGGAAGTTCAAGGTTACTTGTTTTTTGGTTGAAGATATCAAAAGATCAAACTTGATATCTAAGTTAGGATTTTGGTCCACAAAGTTAAAGTTTGGTCAACAAGTGGTTCACAAGAGCTTTTACTTCAAGCATGACCTATAATCTTAGGTTCTATTCATGTAAAGTTTCATTCAACATCATTTGAACAAGAGAAAAGTTTGGTGCATGATCTCAAAGATGATTCAAGTATGGTTCATGTGTTTATTTCCATGTCATCTCCATCAAAATCTCAAGCCATGTTCAAGATATTTCAATAAACAATCAAGATTTCTTCTTTAGACATCCAAGTGATCATTATTGGGCCTTTGAATGCAAAAATATAGCAAAATTCACAAGTTGGTACATGTTTGGTTGACCTAAAATCAAGTATGGAGGGTTACTTGGTCACAACACCATAACTCTCTCACTTCTCAACATATTTGGAATCTATTTTAAGCAAAATGTCACATTTGAACTCCTCTACAACGTTGATTAAAGGGTCAAACATCAATTTTTCCTCTAATTACCTCAATTTTGGAATTGGTCAAGATGCCCATGTGTGCACAAAAGTAGGTCCAAAACCTGGTCGACCTATTCCCCGATCTAGAATTCAAGTTATGACCTGAACTTGTCATCCATATCATTTTCAACTCAAGCATAGTTTTTAATTGGTGCTTTTTACATTTCATTCTCAATCATGAGGAGATCATTTGGAAAGAAAAGCATCTCAAAGTGCAATAGGGAATTCTATTTGGCCTAAACTCAAACATGGTGCCATGAACTCTGCATTTCATGCGTGACATATAACTTGAAATCTTCCAAATCATCACTTGGGGCCACCATCACATGTGCAAACTAATTTTTCCTTGCAAAACGCGTAGAGTGGAGTACAAAACGATATGAATCCATGCCCAATTCACGCTTTTCATCCTCATTCTCAAACGAGTTGCAAAATGAAAATTTTCTCACTAGGTTCACACGTTCTAGATCTGGATTCACACGTATCATGACGTCATTTCATTTTCTATAAATAGTAGATCATTTTTTCTTCGTTTCCAAGCATTGAGGGCCTGTGAACCTTTTCCATTTTCACTCCTGAAGAGATTCAGAAACTAGAAAACATCTTTCCATTTTAAGCTTGTTTTAACTTCAAATATTTGCCCAGAATAACTCATTGGCACCTTCTAAAGCTAACTAAACCATTATTGAAGCTTGAAACCTCCTGTAACCTTCAGCTTTATTTCACCATTGTTGACCTTCGAAGCTTCAATTAAAATGGTAGATATGAGTTATGTTTCTGAGCAAACGAATTACCACTCTTTCCGTCTTGATTCACTAATTGAAAGCCCACACTTACCTGAGAATTAATATTTGTATTTTTCATTTCATTTTACTTTGAAGAACTAGGGTTCTTCGTGTCCTTAAGCAAATTTTCTCTGCTCAAAGTCAATCAATGGCTCTAATGCAAACAGACATGAACGATGACATGAGTAAAAACACAAACATGTGTTGTTTAAGCTTAAAACTCAGAGTTCATGAATTTGCAGAAATCGTTACAAGGTTGAAGATGACAAAGGCTTCATGCGCTTTGGTGGGAAGATTCAAATTCTGACCAATCAAAAAGCATAACGCATCTAGCCGTTAACCATTTTATTTTCTTTTTATTTTTTTAATTCAATTTATTTTCCTTTTCTTTTCTAATTTATTTTAAAATGATCTTGTAACATTTTTTACTCCAATTTTTTTCCATAAATTAAAAAATATATTTTTTACACATGTATTTTTTTCATAAATTTTAATTCATTTTTTAAACATGTATTTTTTTCAGAATTTTTAAATCATTTTTTAATATTTTTTCTATTTTTTCTTTATTTTCATTTAACAATTTATTTTCACACATTTTCAAATATTTTTTCTCCAAAATTTAAGATCCAACTACATGGAATATTCTAAGCTTTCTCAAAATTTTTTGGCCATTTATTTAACCATTTGATGGTTCTTTTGAATTTTCCATTTAATTTCCTTCTTTGATAATTTTAATGGCTATTTTAATCATTTTCTGTTTGACTTTTATTGACTTGGATCTTGATTTTGGTTGTTTGATCCTTCATTAATTTCAATTGATCAAGAGATGATGCCTTGATTGCATGAACATTCACCATGTCAAACTTATTAATTAAATGATCATTTGATTATTTTTTATACTTTGGATTGATGATATGTTTATCTCAAGGTATTATGACTTTGAATAATTGAAATTGATGATAGTTGGTCCCTTATTTGATTACAAGTGTGCTTGATCCCCTATCCTTCTTTATGTTCTTCTTTCTCTTCTTTTTTCTCTTTGTTTTTGTTTTGATAAGTGTGTTGCATTGTTTTAGGAGGATGATTTTGCATCATTCCTCTTACATGTAATACATATAAATTGTTATTGACCAGCCTCATATAGGTGTGACTTCTACATAAGTCCACTAGTGATTGCTTAACATAGCACTAAATTGTCCTGACTCGGTTGATTTCTCATTAACACTAACATTGACCTATAATTATGCTAACCTCTAACTTTTACTTTTATGCTTTTTACTTTAATGTCATTTAATTTTATGCCATTTACATTCATGTAATTTACATTCTTGCCATTTTATTTTGTCTTTTACTTTATGCTTCTTCTTTTTTCTTCTATTGCTTTATTACTACAAAAAGAACATAAACATTATAAAATGGATAAAACCCTCAAAAGACTTTCATTTATTCTTGTGGACTTTGTGTTATTATCCCTTGCATGAGGAGTATTTTGGACCTTGGATCTTAGGACTTATTGTATTACTTTGTTTGGAGTAGTTGTATCAGAGAATTTATGATTCATCTAGACTTCCAACTTTAATTCAAAACTTGGTTCTACTTTGGGAAACTTTTGATCTTTAACTTGAAGACCTGGAATTCTCTTTGTGACTCTGTGATCTTGACATTCATCTTAGACTTTTAACGTTCATCTTCTTCCATTTCTTTCTCTTGATGATTCATCTACTTATGTGGTTACTTGCTTGCTTTGCTTATTTTGTGGTTAAATCCAAAGGGAAAGAATGCTCATTTTTACCAATGTCAAACTCTTGCTCCATCTTGTGGTTAGTAAACTTGCACACACAAAGGCTTTCTCTTGGGGTACCTTACAATGAGACCGTTTATTTCATGTCATTTACTTTATTGCTTTAGGATAATCTCTTTATCTCCTACCCACTTTTTCAATTTTGAAAACTTCTCCCTATTTTAAAACTTCTTTCTTCAAACTTCAAACCTTTCTCAATAAACCTTGAGTTTGTCAAGTGATCTTGAAATTTTTTTTTTTCAATAAATGCTAAAACACTTAAGCATATTTAAACTTTTTTAGAAACTTTTAAAAAAGACAAAACCTCATCAAATTTCTTTTTGTGCCTTTAAGCACATCTAGTAGTGATGCAATCCACTATACTTCTACAAGATGTGGTGAAGTGATTGACATTTTCCACTTGAATGTTGAGATGTACTTTTGAGAAAGTCCAAGTGAAAGTTCTCCATATCAAGATGATGAAAATGCCCACTTCTTAATATTTGTGGGTAGTAAGTTATGTTTTCCACTCAAATACGACGAAATATTTTTTCAATTTAAAATCAATCAACAAAATTTCGTGGTTATTTTTACCACGAACTACGAGACTCTAGATTCTTCATTGCACATGGAGGATACGTAGGCACAAGAATCTTGAAGTCTTGGCAGGCATAAAAGTAATAAAATACTTCTTTTCTCATCACCCCAATCGTTTTGCAAATAATCGAGCCTTTATCATAACACGAATTTTCAAGAGGTTCCTATGGAGTACCATAGATGTAAGGGGTGCTAATACCTTCCCCATGCATAACCAACCCTTGTATTCATATCTCTCTTTTGTTTTATTTTCGCGTTAGGTTTTATCGATGTTTTCCCTTTCCTTTGAAAACAATTAAGTTCGGTGGCAACTTTTGCTTTTCGAGTTAAGTTAACCAATATCTTAATCTCAATTTTTTCTTCTGCGACAATATGGTAGTTAGGAATTGAGTAATATCACTTCAGAGTAGTCTTTTGCATCAAACTATGTTAGATAATGTTCTATTAAAAGTATAGGTTATATCTAAATCTAATGTCCCAATAACATTAAGATTCTAAGTATTTTAAATTTTCTTAAGATTAGTTTTCTAATTAGTCATTTGTATATAATTTTTTTTCCTCATTTTCATTTGTTTAGGATTATGAGTCTTAAATCCCTATTTATAAGGATTGATGTTGAGTTTTTTGGATCAAACAATGTCAAGTTAATTATCAATTAAGTATCCGGTTATTATCAAGTCAGTTTGATTTAAAACCAATACACAATGAATGCACAATCCATTTATAGAAGCAATCCCAAAACAAACAAAATAGAAATCTAAACCTTTATAAACAATCATGGAAGTCAACGACAACCACTATAAAAATCATTATTCATAAAATCTGCACTTTACACTAACTGAAACTGAACAAAAACAACAAAATTGGAAAAAAATCAATTTACAATTTCACTTTTTCCAATAGCTTTTCAGTTAGATTTTAATAAACACGGTTATCCTATGTTTATAAATTTGCTATAGAATTGAGCAATTACTTCTATTGAATAGTTATGTTTTGTGTTAAACTTTATTTTCTCATTAGATATTAGGTATTAGGTATTATAACAACCAGAAGCTGAAAAATCATGATTCACCTAGTGTAAAGCTCAGCGAGAGTGAAAACGCACCAAGGAAAGCGCAGAGAGCAAAGTTCAGAGAATTACCCGAAAGTATTTGGGTGTTTGAATCGTGCAAGAGAGAGGAAAACCATCAATAGAGAGAGAAAGATTAACTTAAACTCTTGAATTTGTGACATAAGATGAAAGGATTTAGGTGTTTCAAGCGTGCAAGCGAGAGGAAAACCATCAGCGGAGAGAGAAAGATTAACTTAAAATCTTGAATTTGCGACATAAGATGAACTCTTAAAACCCTAAGATTTGCGAATATGGGTTATTCCCGAATAAACGATTAGATTTCACACATAACCATATGTTTATATCACAATCATCATAAGATTATAACAACTAGATACTTTCGCTAGATGATCCAATTCCATTTACTATGGACACGGGTCACGATATCCATCTCAGTCACTATATGATTATCTCACAACCATAATCTATCATGTTTCCATGCGAGCTAGTATAATTCACAATTGGATCATCGTTAACCATCCATGCCATCCAACACTTTTTTTAAATGAAACGATTCATATCTAGCAACTACTCACTCGTGGATGCACACCGAGGCACATCTTACATTTGAGAATTGCAACCTAGTTTATATTTTTAATTTATTCACCTAGTTACACTCTTAGGGTTTCCTTACTTATCATGATAAGGTTTTAATCATATTATTACACAACCAATAAATCATAGCATGGTTCATGGCCTACTCATCATTATATCATACATAAGGCACGCATCATAGTATAACATGTTAAATAACTTTTAAGAAAAGCTTTCACGCAATTCCTTTCAACCTAAACTATTCCATTTTCACTCCACATAATAGGATATATTCGATCTTCCTATGGCGGGGTTAACCGGACTCCACAGGTAAAATTATAGTGGAACAAACTCATTGAAACTTCTCTATGTTGTATTCCCCAGCATTAGCTTTCTAACGCTTCCGACCGCGCCCGAAACGAAGTTATGAAACTCATTGTGTAGTGCAAACAGGGGAAGCAATCAATTGTCTAATAGGACAAATTGATTGTCAAAAACTTCCTCAACTCTCATCCAAACGTGAAAACTGAAAAACCTAGGCATGACAATCGATTTTCACAGGGGTGTAATCAATTGTCACTGTAACGTTTATGGAAAATGCCATTTCTAAACACAACTTCTTCCAACTTTAGCAATACCAAACCATTCCCATTTATAGACCAACACAACTTCAAGTGATTATAAGCCATGGCTTTAAGGAAACAAGATATATCACACTAATTCACATCAACAGCACATAACACCATAATTTATCACAACAACACAAAAGTTAGCAAATTTATACACTAACCAACATGAACCAACAGGAATTCTCACGAGAAACATACAATGATAAATAGAACATGTGTTAACGCAAACTTTTCCCTAATCAACGCAAAACACATAAACCCTAGTTTTCCCATTTCTTGCAAATTCCCCCAAAAGCTAATTTTATATGGGAACCAACCTTGATAGATGAAGATGATGAAGAAATTGAGATTATTTGGTGGTGGTGATGATGACTTCCACACACACACAAACACACACACACAAATGTGATTTGTCTCCTAATAATTATTTACCATTCAATAATGCTACAAAAATGTCCTTTCTTATAACAATTAGTAAAGGTCTATCGAATTGATTAACACTTAATCTCTTATGAGTTTCATAATTACTCTATTTATCTCAACTGATAACAAATATAACACATATGAGCTCAATTTGTTTTAACTAATCACAAATAGAGCATATATAAATTCAATCTATCCCAACTGACAAGGAACAAAACACTTAAAAGGATATGGGATTTTACTTTAATGACATCTGAAAAGAGAAAGTGAAGTGATTAACACATACGTGTGTGTTGGAGAGATGATGTTTCGAAAACATATATGTGTTGGAAGAGATGATGTTTCAAAATCAATGATGGAAGCTGAGTTTAGAAATATGTTTCGGTTGTTTCGATGGAGAAGATGAAGATATAAATTGGACCATCCAACCTAGAGAATAGATAAATTTAAAAAATAAGAGAAAAGCGTCATATGAAATACAAAGCTATTATTTCCTCTCAGTTGGAAAACTCAATCGAGCGAATAGAGTAATTAAAAATAAAACTAAAAGAGAAAAGTGTAATTTGAAATAAAAAGATGATATTTTCTCTTAGTTAGAATTCTCAAATCACTAGAATAGATAATTTAAAAAAAATTAAAAAGTTAAATATACAAACCCCCCTGCAATATAGGCCAGATTCAGTTTATCTCATATAAAAAAATTGGCCCCACCTTAAAATGTTAAAATTATAAGTCTTTTGCCTCCTAAGTGCACAAGTTACCTCCCTCTAAACGTTGTAAAAATTCTCATGGTCTTACGCTTAGTATTTTTTTTCTTAATGTTTGATCAATTAATTATAAATAATGCAAGAGTAGGTCTTGAAGAACTAAAACAATGCACACACACAAAGTATTTCAAACCTCTAATATTTTTTTATAAAGTGTGTTTGATCGATTACTTCATTTTTCTAATCAATTAAATCAAAGTTTAACACTTCCTAATTGATTACAACTAGATGATGACCCAGCGATGCGCAGGAAGACTTTAAAGAATTTAGTGAAAACTATTCTCATATATTTTTAAAATGTTTATTTCAATAAAAAATAAAATGTTACCTGAAATGTGAGAGTTCATATGAATTTAAATTATAAATTTAAGAAATATTAAGTGTACAATAAATATATATAATATATTATATTTGAATATAATTTTGCATATATAAAAAAGTTAAATATATTTCTTATTAGTGTAATTTTATAATTTTGTAATTCGTTATTAAACTTTTAGTTTTGGTGCATATTACTAATAAATGTAGATATGCACATGCACTTCAACTATTATTTTATTGTTTGAAGTATAGGTTTAAAAAAAATTTAAAAAAACTTTATAATGCTTATCAAATAAAATAATTTACAATGTGAATTCAAATTAAATTAATTTTTATCTTTGTTTATTTGTAGACTAATTTAATTTTTATCTTTATTTGTTTGTAGATTCAGTAACTGCATATAGAGTCCTTTTTAGGTCTCAACAATTTTGTAAATAATGTTTTATTTTTTTCTAACTATCATAAATTTTCGTTAATAAACTAATTTAAAAATATATTTATCAAATTTTGTTATTTAAATGAATACAAATAGAATAAAAGTATTTTAAAATACTTTTTCACCTATTAACATCATATTTATACTAAATAAATTTTAAAATTTGCAAAATAAATATTAATTTAAACTAAATACCAAAAACTCAAATATTATACAGTCAATTCATTACAAATAAAGAAATACATAAAAGTCATTAAAATATTAATCTTAGAAATTTCATTTATCAATTTATATTAAATACAAAAAAAGTTAAAAATTATTAAAACGTGAATCAAATAAAAATTATTTTTTCTTAAATAATAAAATATTAAACACATATACTTTTATTCCTACTATTTTCCTTTTTTTTTTCATTTTCATTATATAGAAATTATTAATATATTTTATTTTTATTTTTAATATGTGTATATCATTATTATGGTGTGTAATGTATATTAGTTACAATTTTAATGAACATTAAAATGAAAATTAAAGAATAAAAAATAAAATGTTGTGAAAATTAAAGTCATTAAGAAAGAAAACTAAAAAGTGACAGTCCTTTAAAAATTTATAATAAAAAAAAAAACGAAAATGAAAATTTATAAAAGTTAAAGAAAATGTTTTGAAAAGTAATTTTTTTTATAGAAACACTCTTTTTAACTAATATTTTTGGACAAAACTTATATACAATTCTTTAGGTATGGTTCTTACTATTTTTTAATAAAAATATGGCAATTGTATAATTTACTCTTACACGAACACGAACCACACCTAAAGAATTGTATATAAATTTTGTCCAAAATTTTATATAATTCTTTATTCATTTTTATTATAAAAAATTATTAAATTTAAAAAAAAAAATTGAAAAGGGTTAAATCATCATACTATTAAGAATAGAAATTTATAAAAAGAATAGACGTTTATAAAAGATTTTAAAATTTTAAAATCATGTTTAAAAGGAGCATTCTTAGCATGATTCATAAGTGAATGGTAACTTCCTTTGTATAAAATTTAAAAACTAATTTATAGGTCATAAAGTGATAGTTATGAAAGAAAACTAAAGAGTGATTCTCCATTAAATATTCATAATAAAAAAAGTATAAATTATAAATTATAAAATTTATAGAAAATGTTTTCAAAAGGAATTTTTTTATAGGGACACTCTTTTTAACTAAAATTTTATATCCTAATTTATATTAGCTAAGATTTATATAAATAGCTAAATTACATCTATTTAAAAAGTATATATATATATATATATATATATATATATATATATATATATATATATATATATATATATATATATATATATATATATATATATATATGTATATATATATATATGTATATATATATATATATGTATACATATATGTATATATATATATACATATACATATATATATATATATACATACATATACATATATATATATATACATACATATATATATATATATATACATACATATATATATATATATATATATATATATATATATATATATATATATATATATATATATATATATATATATATATATATATATATATATATATATATATATATATATATATATATATATATATATAATCATACTAAATTATAATCCTACAACTTCTCTCAACAATTTTTCCCGTCAAAACTCTACTAATTTAATAATTAGTTAAATAATAATAAATAATTTTAGAATTTCTTTTTTACATAATAAAATTAATAACTAATATTGATAATAAAATTAATAACTAATATTGATAACTGATATTAATAACTACTAATTGATAAATAATAAATCCTCATCATATCATACTAAATTATAATTGTAGAAGTTCTTCCCACCAAAACTTCCTGCCAAAATTCTATTAATTTAATAATTAGTTAAATAATAATAAATAATTTTAGAATTTCTTTTTTACTTAATAAAATTAATAACTAATATTGATAATAAAGTTAATAACGAATATTAATAACTAATATTAGTAACTACTAATTGATAAATAATAAATTTATAACTCCACTAAGTCCATCACGGGTCAAGTTACTGTGCATAGAGAATAATCTATGCACCATGCATAGAATAATCTCTGCCCTTGGATCAACATTTTAATCTAATGGTGAATATTAGGCATATATAAGACATTTGCTAAAGAGGAAACCTAATCTCATTCTCTCGCTCTCTCACGATTTTGGGGCTTCGGAATCTCTCTCTCTCTCTCGCCGCCACCACCATCGCACCCTCTCTCGCCGCCACCACCATCGCACTCTCTCTCTCTCTCTCGCTGCCACCACCATCGCAGCACCTTCACCATCACCATCGCAGAACTTTCACCATCGCCATTGTAAGACCTTCACCATCGCCATCCACAACTATTTCTTCAAAATCATCTAGGTAAGATTAAAACTTTCTTCCGATTAGGTCACAATTTTGTTTCAATTTGTGTTTTAGTTACTACGATTAGGTCAAATTAGGTCACGATTTTGTTTCAATGGTTGAAATTATAAATCTATGAATGTTTATTCCAAATCAATTATTTGAGTAATATTGAGTAATCTGATTGATTAACTTGTTTAGGTAATGCATGTTGATATGTAACTTGCTGAGTTATTAATAGACTGATTTGAGTAATATGTATGAAATAGAGTAATATGTATTGAGTAATGAGTGGTCTACTATGAGCACTATTTGTAGCAGGTAAGATTTGAAGGGTGATGTGTTTCACAAATTGTTGGAACACTTTTTGGCTCATTTTGTTTACCCATTCTGTCAATAGATTCTTGAATTGGAGTAATATCAATTTCAGCACCACCTGTTAACAAATTAGTCATAAACAAAACATTACAAATTTGACATAAATTGGTTCTAATTAACATTGTTACTAATCACCATTAAGTTAAATAATTACCTGTCCTAGTTGGATCAGTGACCTTGGTTTGATAATTAGCTGGAACATTTGCTTCAAATCTTCTTCCTGATGCATGAGGATCTTCCTCCAAATTAACCTTAGATATAATTGTTCTCTCTTCCTTAACTAATGTTCTACCTGGCTCATGCTGATGATAATGTTCTTCTCCCATAATACTTGTTCCTTGCCTTTGTGTCACATTTCTAACTTTAACACTATCACAAACTGCAAAAAGAAACATAACATAAGTAAAACTGTAGCTTCTTTTTATGTAGAAAAAATAAACAAGTAACAAATGATGACTTGGTGCTCCATGAATTTCTGGGTCATGGTCAACTTTTTTTTTTACTCAAGAAATTGTGACAACTTAATAGTTCATGTTGAGTTACACAAGAAATTGTTGAGTTACTCAAGAAAAGTAATGACACGTGTGAAGTAATTACATATGTTTTTTTATCATTTGACACGTGTTAGATAGTTTTATTTACGTGTCTTGTTCTCATATGTGTGTATAATCTGAAACTTTCAGAACAGAATAACATGCTTCAAATAGATAATTTGTTAACAAATGCTTGTATATTTTTATTTTTTCTTTGTGAATCTAGAATAGCATGCTGTATTTGAATTTGAGTGAGCAATTCTAAATAAGTATCTAGGATTGTAGTATGACATCTTATTGTAGTATGACATCTTTTTTATTGTTTATCAATTTTCTGAGTTTGACTGTTGGATAACTTTTGCAAAATAGCAAGAAAAGAAAGGTGGTACTGCGCCACCCCAGTTGAGACAAGCAAGAGTGTCTAATATTATTTGAGTAATATTAAGTAATCTGATTGATTAACTTGTTTAGGTAATGCATGTTAATATGTAACTTGCTGAGTTATTAATAGACTGATTTGAGTAATATGTATGAAATAGAGTAATATGTATTGAGTAATGAGTGGTCTACTATGAGCACTATTTGTAGCAAGCAAGATTGAGTAATATACATGGTTGAGTAAAGAATGTTATGTTTTGATTAATATGTGGTTTGTATTGAATCATAACATTGAGTACTGTGAAATATAAATTGAGTAATCTGCAGTAGTTCCTAGAAGTAAGGATTTGAATAATCTATTTTTGGATTTGGGTAATATGTTGTTAATATTGAGTATGTTCTGTTCCTTGCTTTCTGTTCTTGTTATTGAGTAATATGTTGTATGGACAGATATGAAAACAAGATCTGCGGCACGAATTGACAACAATGACCATTCAGAAGATTTTGAGACAACAGAAGAGGAAGACTTAAATGATCGTACTGCTGCAGTTGGGACAGAAGAGGAAGAGGATGGAATTGCTGACATGAGAAATAAGAAAAGCAAAAAAACTTCATCAAGGATATTGCATAGAAGTAAGGATTTGAATAATCTGTTTTTGGATTTGAGTAATATGTTGTCAATATTGAGTATGTTTTGTTCCTTACTTTCTGTTCTTGTTATTGAGTAATATGTTGTATGGACAGATATGAAAATAAGATCTGCGGCACGAATTGACAACAATGACCATTCAGAAGATTTTGAGACAACAGGAGAGGAAGACTTAAATGATCGTACTGCTGCAGTTAGCACAGAAGAGGAAGAGGATGGAATTGCTGACATGAGAAATAAGAAAAGCAAAAAAACTTCATCAAGGATATTGCATAGGTGTTTTCCTAAGAAGCTGACAAAATTAGTTTTGTTGTTGAACGAGGGAAAGAAAGATCCTAGGAAGAAAGAAGATTGTATTAAGAAAGAGAAGTATATTAAGGAATGTGGATTTGGCGGATTGTTGAAACTGAACATCACCATTATCCCGGGGGTATTTGTAAGCTGGATTTTAAATAACTTTGACAAACATAGGGGAATGATTGTCAATGAAAATGTAAGAATTACTGTTGGAGAAGAAGATGTGAAGAGGGTATATGATTTGCCAAGGGGTAAGAAGATAATTGATTTGGAAAAGGTTGACAAATCAAATAAAGAAAAGTTGAAGAAATTTAAGGAGCAGCTCGGGTACATAGGGGAGACTTATGATAGTATGATCAACATACATACCAATGTTTTGTATGAAAAATTGATGAAGTTTGAAATCACAAAGAACAAAGCTTGGGCAAAAGGTTTTATATTATTGGCTATCGGAACCATTCTTTGCCCTACTACTTCATATTTGGTTAGTTTGAACTATGCTACAGTGTTGAGCGAAGTAAAGAAAGTTAGTAACTACAACTGGTGTCAACACTTAATTCAACATGCCAACGGAGGGATTAAGAAAGATGCATGTTCTGGGAAAGCAGACTTCCACTTTCTTCTAGTATGTAATCTATTAAAATATTGTTTTCATTGAATGTATCCTCTTTAAATTTTATTTAATAATCAAATTTAATATCTTCATTGTAGGTACATTTTTTAGATATGGTGCAAACAACCAAAAAGAAGAAAATAGTTGAAAAACCACCAAGTTGTGGAAATTGGGAGGATGACATTGTAAGCTTGGAGTTGAAGAAAATAAAGGAGAAGGGAGGTTTCAACAAGGTGATCGTTCTTGATAAACAAGATTGTGATATTCCAGAAAGTAGTATGGCAGCAAAAGACATGGATGATGAAGTGATGCATGACAAAATTGCCGAGACTGCAAAACGTAGTAGAGAGAAAGTGATCCAAAGAAAAGGGAAAAAGCGAAAGACACAAAATGTGGATGATGAAATTATGGAGGCTCATTTGGCTCCACAAGACTACGCATTAGAAGAGGTATATCTGAACGAAATACTCAATATTCAAATTTAGTAGTGTAATATATTAGCAGTATTGAGTATTGAGTAATGCTTAATATATGGTCATTCATTGTTAATTGAGTATCGAGTATTGTGTAATATATGACCATTCATTGTTATTTTAATATTCAGTATTGAGTGCTACAGTTTGAGTATTGAGTATTGCATAATATATGGCTATTCATTGTTATTTTAGTATTCAGTATTACAGTTTGAGAGTACATGTTTAATATGTGGCTATACATGCTTAGTTTGAGTAATATGTGGCTATTCATTTGAGTGGTTTTATGTACATTGCAGGCTAAAAAACAAATAAAAATTTGTGATGAAAAGCTAAAGTTTTGGGCAGATTGGAAGACTTATTGGGTCAAACAGGCAGAGGAAGCTGAGTCTTCAATGAGAAAAGGAAAAGAAGTTGGAGACAAGGAGCATCGTTCTAATACGGGAAAAGAAGTTGGAGATAAAGAGGATGATGCGCATGAGCCTAGAAATGCAAGTCCTGGATTGGTTGAGAGTGAAGACAAGGATGATGATTCGGATCATGGGCTTGAAGAACAAGCTGCAAATTTAGTTGATAAAGAGGATGATGCAGAACAGCCCGGAAAAGAAGATGATGCAAATCAGCCTGAAAAAGAAAGTCAAGAGAAGCATGGTGATACAGCTGAGATGAATGATTCTGATTGGGGTCAGCCTTCTTTTAGTCTAGGATTCAGTACTCCTATATCATTGGAAGTAATATTACCAGTGGAAGAATGTAGAAAGTCACCATCTGATGTGGCAACATACACACTTATGGAGAACATACCACAAAATGAACAGTTTCCGCTTCCAAAAAGGATCTCAGCATTGTCACAATAATTTAGATCCCCATATGTAATGCAAATGAAGAAGGCAAAATTGAGTGAGGAAGACACACAATTGGTCAACTATGCGTGGACATTGGCAGAAGCAAATGGAGGAGCTATGTACGTTGATTTTTTAATTCCATCCATTTAATATTTTTTTTAACTTCAATTTTTAAATGAGATTCATTATATTTCATCTCTAATTGATAATGATTTTAACATGAAGGGAGGTATTGTTCCAAGACAAATGCAAGATGTTAGAAAACCTTAACAGGGGATCCTTATTTTGTCTCAAGAAGGATTGTAAGTTAGAGGGGGATGTCATTGGAAACTATTTTAGTTTCTTGAATAAAAAAGAGATGATGAAAGGAAAGATGAAAAGGTTCATATTCCCGGTTACATATGAAGTAAGTATCACATATTGATTAGTTTTAATTAACTAAACTTTACAATATCTTCATTGTTTAAATTCCCATATTAAATGTATTTTGTTATAATTATTTGCACATAGTTTGAGCATGGCGTCAAGATCACTAGACGCAAAAAGGATCATAGAGAAGCCCATGTAGTGGCTGAGTATGCAGAAGATTTAATAAGACAGCTCAAATACATGGATTTTAATGATATAGACATCGAAAATCCTGAATATGTAAGTACATTTTTGCTTAATATTTGTGCTAGTATTGAACATATTGTAAATATATTGTTGCGGCGTTACATCTACATAATAGTATACATAGTTTAAATAGGCCCAAGTTACTGTGCATAGAAAATATGTAGGATAATATTCAATAATGTTTAAGTAATATGTTGATAGTATTGAGTAATCTGTTTTGATTAATTACAAGGTTAGCTATAGCAATCTGTTTTGATTAATATGTTGATAGTATTGAGTAATCTGTACTGAGTAATCTGTATTGAGTAATCTGTTTTGATAGTATTAAGTTCCATGTTGATTATTGTACTCATGATTTCTTTTCATCATTACAGTGGTTTTTCTCAGTTTATTTGAAGAGCCACTATGCTGCATATGTGATTGATTTCAAAGAATAGAGGTTCGGATTTCTGAATAGTTGTGAAAGGTTCACATTTCGAAAAGAAGATGAATGGGAGAACTGGGGGAAGTGGAAAGTGAGATATGGGATGGAGTTGATAAATGCTAAGAGAAATGAACCTATAGACTTTAGTCAATGGAGTTGGGAGGATGTGAAATTGCCTTTACAACATGATAGGAAATCATGCGGGCTATTTGTTCTGACATATATTGAGAAATGGGATAGCAAGCAAGCTGCAATTTGGGATTTTTTTAAGCATTGGGATATGATGACAAATGAAGAGCAAGATGATTTCATGGAGATTCAAAGAGTAAAAGTGCTGCTAGACATCTTGAAGCGTGAGGATAATGAGCTGCTTCAAAACTTGACAAAGTTAGCTCTGACCTTGGCAGAAGAAGAGGCTGCATGTGCCATGGCGGATGACTTGGAGAAAGAAGCAGAGAAGAACAAAAAAAAGGTGAAGACAAAGAAGTCAGCCCCTAACTTGGGTGAAGAAGAGGAAGAATGTTCTATGGCACAAGTCCTTGAGAAAGAAGCTGAAGAGGTCGTAGACAAGATCGAGAAAGAAGCCGGGAAGAAGACAAAAAAACATAGGACAAAAAGGAAAAAAAAACTCTATATTGAATTGTGTAGTAAGAATGTTGATTTCTAGAATTGATAAAGTTGGACTTGTATGAGCAAATTGTTTCTTTAAGCTTAAATTTGGACAAATTGTTTCTTTAATACCAAACATATGTTATATTCATTTTGATGCTGGGACAAGATGTGTCATGTGATGATGTATAGTTCTGCATTTGTTTCTAGTCAATTTTGTAGTTGTTATATAATGAAGTATTTATGTGGAGAAATAGGGTATTGGCTGGTTAGTTAAATTCTGGCTGTTGTGGTCTTACATCCTTTTTAATATGCAGAAATCACCGTGGTTTGAGTCATTATTGGGGTATTGAGTATTGAGTGGTGAGTATTGTGTATTGAGTGGTGAGTATTGAGTATTGAGTAATACATGCTTAGTATTGATTAATATGTGGCTATACATGCTTAGTTTCAGCAGTTATGTTTTAAACAGGTACATGTAATTTAACTAAGATAAACTCTCGAAGATGGATGCATAATAAAGCAAAGTTTTATTGTGTTACATATGTTAATTTTATTACTATAATTCAAAAGTTCCCAGGTGAACTAAGAGTCGACACAAGACTATCTTACTCATTTTAAAAGTGGTCATTGCGTATGATTTCATCTATACTTGTGTTAATTCCAAATTAATAGAATAAAAGAAAATATGCTGCTGATATACTAATACTAATATCGTGTAAAATAAAAGATCTTTGTTATTCTTACGTCAAATTAAACACGAAATACTATGTACCTAAGATGTTAGAAGGGTGTTTTAAGATCCCAGGTCAACTAAAGTATTGCTGAAAGACTAGGAATTCCATTATAAAATTCAACTTAAAAGGATGGTAGGAAGAATATATGATTAATAACAAAGCATAGTTGTTAAACTTAAAAGGATGTATAAGTTCCAAAATAGTATAATACACAGTAGTTAGCTAGGGACCAAATCACATAATATATATATATATATATATATATATATATATATATATATATATATATATATATATATATATATATATAAATATAATTTTAAAGTGATATTCTCTTATAGGTACCCATATCTTCTTGAAACCACTTGCTAAATTTATTTGGTGTCCGTTGTTTTATTTTCTTGAACTTCAAGAAGTAAATAGATTTGTAAATGGCTTTGTTGGATATGTATCAATGTCCTATCATGTTGATTTTTCTTTCTAACCTCAAAAAATGCCTTCTCACTTTTCTATTATGTTTGTGTCTTAATTTGCTATTGCACTTATTTTCTTGACCAATACATATTTTTTTACCAAGTTTCATTGTTGGTGAAGTATGCTTGAAGAAATGTGCTATTGTTGAAGTCGTGGAAGAATAGTTGAAGTAACAATGTCTTGCCAATACTATGTCACTTATGATTCTATAGAGCAAGATTATTGTCTTCACCAGTTTTAGTTACTTACTTTTGTGTTTGTGGCATGACAACTATCTAGCTGATGCGATCTATATGTTCACGGATGTTGATGGAAATGTAGCCGCAATCAATCCCAAAAGGTGTGGCTAGAAGTCACTGCTAGTTTTGTGCTGTGTATGGATGGATTAGTACATGTGTGTATTAATTGGATCATTGAGTAAAGGAAATCAGAGATATGGCTTCACCTCCTTCGATGCCATTGTCTCTTGAAATAGTTGTTGATGGTGCTAGTGTATCTCTAAATGATAATGAGTTAAATGTTGTAATGGTTAGTAATTGGAAAAATAGTTTATGCAATAGTATATCTTGCCAGTGTAATGTTAGTATGAAATTGTTGTAATTTGTTATCTAAGGCTCTATATTTCTCATTTTATATATATATAATTAAACTTATAAGTTCATAAACCAACTTTAAGTTCTAAAGCCTAGTTAATCACACAACTAGTCTCATCATTCACAACCAATGATATCATTTGGATGACATCCAGAAGAGCAAACATAACCTAACATGTCACAGGTGATTTTATATTGTAAAGCAAAATACTCCCTTTATGTAACAAGGTGAAGTAGACAAATAACAAAAATATTCAAGAGACGCAATGAGAGTACTACTATGAGTTGTTCTGGAGTAAACAATGTGAGTATGATCTAGTATTTTGTGCAATACAGCCTCGCATTTTTCAGGAGAATAACACAGGGCTGGTTCAGTTGTTTTATGCTAACATTGAATCTTGAAAGATCCTTACATATGTCCAAAAAAAATGAAGCCATTTATTTCAAAGGCATTCTGCATGTGCAACAGAGAGACTGAGAACACAGAAAAAAGCTATTGCTTTAAGTACTTCATTGGGTTATTAACTGAGAAGATAAGTTTTCCTATCCAAAGTTATTACT
Organism: Vicia villosa; assembly: GCF_029867415.1. Lineage (NCBI taxonomy): Eukaryota > Viridiplantae > Streptophyta > Magnoliopsida > Fabales > Fabaceae > Vicia > Vicia villosa. The sequence continues at coordinate 107,377,109 of NC_081182.1, read as the reverse complement.
TTAAGCAAATTCAATACTATGTAGCAGAAGCTAAATTGGCAATAACTAAAACAATCAAATTGTAGACTGAAATATAAAATTCTGCTTACAGTATGATGAAAATTTGAAATAGTAGACCGAAATATAATTGTCTAAAATAATGGAAAGAAATTAATGAAAATCAATCAACATTGTTGATTGTTAAAGCTAATTTTGCAGCATCTTCTTCTTTCTTTTGTTTCTTCCGCTGTGCGATGAATCTTTGTCTCTCCCTAGCTAACTCATAATCACTTTTGAGCCGTTTCTTAGCCCTTATTGGATTGGGTCTCTTTTTGAACTTTTTTCCACTAGAATCAACTACAAAAGGTTCAGCAACACTAGTATCTTTGCAAGATGCAGACCTGGAAGATGAAGGTTGACCGGAAACACCTTTAGCAACAATCAAATCTTCCGCTTGCTTCCCACATTCAATTGCAGCATGAAGAAAAAATTGGCACGCATCAGGGTCCATGCAAACACGGGTTATAATTTGAAGCATAACACCAGAAGCTTGTTGATATCTTTGTGCAAAAGTAGTATCTTGAATACCTCCAATACTGATGGGTTTTAAAGCATCAAGGGATGGACGAATTCCTTTAGTCCAACGCTTCAATATGTAGTGGTCAGGTATGGACTTCAAGGACTGGTATTGGATAGAACTCCCTAAGAAGTCTAATATCTTGAAAACATGGTGACATAAGAATCCTCGGTTCTCGAACATCCGACATGTAGAAGTAAAAATCTTGTTCCCAATATCTACAGTAACAACCATCTCATCAAGTCGCAAAGGATCTTGATCATTAGGAAGAAGGTTTTCTGGAACTTCTTCGACCGACATATAAACATTCGCAGCGGCATCATTATCAAAATCCATCTCATCGGCATCACGAACAAGTTGAATTGTGAACACTTTGAAAACTCTATTCGAAATTGAACTTCTTGACGTGTCCTCCTCATAATAATATTTGAAAGAAAGATCATATTGCTTGTGAATGAATGCAAACGATGCTGGAGTATACTTGGCGACAACGGACCTCATGAGTTGGCTGTTGGGATAATTGTTTCTTGGCCTAGTATTGGCAGCCTTGAAATCACAATCAGCATGATTATCTCGCATTTTCTCAACCATAACATTGAAATGGATAAAGAATTGCACAAGTGAGTGGTATGGCTGAAGAAAGTGGCGAAGAAAGGCATTGAACGACTCGCTTAACTGTGTGGTCTTCAAACTGGAAGTGAAGTGTGATTTCACCCAAGCAGAAGACCATTGAGTACGATTACGATGAATCTGGACAAGCCAAGTAAATTCAGAAGTGGATTTACCACCAAAACAATTTTGAAGCATCTTATTCCAATTGAAGTCAAACTCTGCCTCATCATCAACATTCGAAACCAAGTGATGTAGTTCGTCAAGAAATGCACCATTGCAACGAGAGCCTAAGTTGGACTTTGCATTCTCCCCCATGTGCCAAGAACACACCCCATGGAAGACATCGGGGAAGATGTTTGGAACTGACTTCATCAAAGCAGAAGCTTGGTCTGTATAAATTGTAATGGGTTTCTTATTTTTCATGCGCTTCAGGAAAGTGGTAAACAACCAATCAAAACTTGCTGAAGTCTCATCGTAAAGCAGGGCACAACCAAATACTACACTCTTACGGTGGTTGTCAAATCCAAGGAACGGAGCTGGTATGTATGACAAAAACATATAACGAAAAAAGTTAAAACAATTGATGTTATCAATATAAAAGCAGTGTCATACCTAAAACAAAGGATGTTATCAATATATCTTTATACTAATATATAATGATGTAATAATAAATATGGTAGAGAGAATATATCAATGCACAGATAATTACAAAATAAAATGGAAGCTTGAGATAATAGTAATGAAATGAATAGAACACATACCTAATGGGCGATACTCCGTATTTGTTCGATAAGTTGTGTCGAAACTGATGAGATCACCAAATAATTCATAGTCTTGCTGCATGATTGCATCTGACCAGAAAATACTAGCTATGTTCTCTTCAGAATCTACTTGGATATCATAATAAAATGATGGGTTCCTCAAAGCTTCGTTTCTAAGATATTCTTGGATAATAGTTGCATCACCAATGACCATTTCCTTTTGTCGAACAGTGGTGAGAAAGTTCTTTAAATCTTGGAAGCAATACCCAAGGTTCTTTGAACCACCAGCTATTTGACGCATAACTTGAAAGGAGGATCTTACAGACATGCCTGATTTTGAATTTATTATAGCAAGTTATTTTTGAGGCTCACTAATCTCTCGAGCCGATCTCAAGTAATGCGAATGCTCGGGTTTATGGAGAGGGTGGTTATGAGTAACATTCCATTTGTATATGTGATAACCTTTAACATTGGAATCATACTTCAACGAAATACTAGCTGGGCAACCAGTCCTTTCCTCGGGAAGTTCTTTCTCTTTCTGATATTCAATGAGAACAGTAGTATCCGAGTTTGTCTTGTTCTTAGGATCCGCCCGACTTCCGTGCTTGAAACCATGCTTGTTACAAACATAACGGATATATTGCACAATGTCCGTTTTTTTGTTACGAGAATCAAAGAAGGAGTGCAAATTTCTTCTCACGCTAAATCCCTTTTCATGAGCGTATTTAGCATAGAAATCCTTGATTGATGAAAGGTCGTGGAAGACAAAATGTTGCCACGATTCTTTATTTTCATCGGAGATTGAACCAACATCTTGAGTGACATTTGTGGAAGACGAAATCTCATCCATTAGCAACACAACCTACAAAATACAAATTACAACTTTAATAATAGGAAAGATAGATATGCATATTCAATATTATACAGTCAAGGTTGTTCTATCAAAATATATTGCACATTACTCATGGAATCCTAACATTACTCAACCATATTACACATTACTCGATGAATTCTCGCATTAGGTAATCACATATTGCAAGAAAGAAATCAGAAATTGAAGTGGGAATTCTAAAATTCAATTTAATATTATACAGTAGGCAAGGTTATTCTATCAAAATATACATTACTCATGAAATCGTAACACTACTCAACCATAGTACATACATTACTCAATGAATTGTTGAATTAGGTAAAACAATCAGTTCTATAGAAATTCACAAATTGAAGTGTGAATCATCTAAAATTCAATTTAACAAGTGTAAAATTCAATACCTATGATTTCGTGGATGAAAGTGAGCTGTGAGGAATCACCGGAATGAGTTATTGATGGCGGCGAAGAAAGGCGACGTTGATGAGGTGTTGGGAAGGAAGCATGGCAACAGTGGTGATGTGTTGAGAAGGAAGGATGAAGACGGTGGTGATCGGCGGAGATTGGCGGTGGCGACGGTGCAGGCGGTGGCGACGGTGGTGAGTTGAGAAGAAAAAGATGTCGAGTCGTTGAATTGAGAAGGAAAAAAATCAGCAAAACGTTTTTTTTCCTGTTTTTAGTAAATATATATGGTGATTTCTAGCCATTAGATGGAAATATTGATCCAAGGGCTTAGGTTAACTTATGCACCATGCATAAGTAAATGTTTATGCATATTAGCGGCTGCCGTCCATCACTATCTATCTAAAAACCTCACTAATTCCACTCTTCACTAACTATATATTTTTAACAGAACTCCATTAACGATTGAAAATTTCTCAGCAAAATTTAAAAATAATCATTGAATAATAATAATAATAATAATAATAATAATAATAATAATAATAATAATGGTAAACTATTTATTTAAAATTAAGCTAAAAATTAGGACATGTAAGGTTAATAAGTTATAAATAAAAATGATTAATTATTTATTTAAAATTAATTATTTGAAATGGCAAAAAAAATGTGACACGTAGTTTTCTTTTCATTTTCACCTTTACTAATTATTCCTTTGTTAACTAACTAATCCCATCATGCCATGTTTTAGAAATTCACTCATTCAATTAACTATTCAAATTTACTTTTTTTTTGGTTTGTCACCACCGGTATAGTCCGGTTCGGGGGATCATGTAACACCCCATATTTTCCCTTAATTAATTTAAATTGAAATTAAATTATTTATTGGAATTACTTGGAATTTTATTGGATTTATTGGAGAATAATGGAAAATGAGGTTATTGGGCTTGGTGTCGTGTTTAGTAATAAAGGGGTGCTAAATGTTAGGCCCTTACTAAAGTAAATTGTATTTTTAATAAAATAAGGAAAAGAGGAAAATTTGGAATGAGAAGCAAAAGAAAAAAGAAGAGAAGAAGAGAAGAACGTGAAAGAGCTGAAGAGCATAGGAAGGGGAAGAACCAAACCAAACTCTAAAGTAAGGGGGGACTTTTCCGATTAATCTCTTTTATTGATTCGTGAGTAGTATGACTGATTGTATGTTGTTTGATTTGATTGAGATATGTTAGGTTTTGGGGATTTTTGGGGTTTTGAGAAGAGTTGATGAATTGGAATGATAATGATTGCATATGGTGTTAAATTCTTTCTCAAACATCTTCGTGTTGTGTTATAACATGTAATTTGATGTTGTTTGTGTATTAGAATCAATTTGGTATGAATTGGGTGGAATTAGAAGTGGTTAGATGCTGTCAAAACTGTGTTTTTGGGGATGCAGATACGAGGTAACCGGTTACTAGAGCGTGGTAGCCGACTACCCGAGGTTACGTCAACGAAGAAGTGTTGTTCGTTGTGAAGTAACTGGTTACTTGAAATGAGGTAACTGGTTACCACTGTGTATTTTTGTGTTATTGGTGTTGTCTCGAAGGTAGTAACTGGTTACTTGGATCGAGGTAACCGGTTACCGTTGATTGAAATTTCATATTTGGTTCTATCTGGGAGGCAGTAACCGGTTACTCCATTTGAGGTAACCGGTTACCGCTATGTGTTTTTGAAAAATAACTATTTTCTAAAATTCGTATTTTTTAAACCGTAAATCCGTTTTGAGCTCCATTTTGTGCGTTGGAAAGATAATTTGATTTTCTACATAATAAATTAGTTTAATGAGTAGTAGCTCGATTTTATTTGGGAAATCTCGATTTAATTCCTTATGCTGTGTTTTATACATTGTGTGCATAATTGTTGAAATGTGACAATGTGGCGACGTTGTATTGTTCGACGTGAATATGTATAATGTAATTGTTTGACTTGTATTTAAGCATGGATACATTATACTTGACGTTGTTTCCGGTGAGTTATGTTGTGATGATGTTGTTCATCTTAATCGGTATTGCTTTCGGTGAAGCTACACATTGTGTGCATATGATGTTGAGTATGACAATGTGGTAATGTGGTGACGATGTGTTGAGACAACATGTTTATATTGAAATGTTGTGCTCGGTGCGAATTATATAATGTAATTTTTTGGATTATGTTGATGTGTGAATACATTATCCATGACTGTTGTTCGATGTTGAAATATGATAATGGTTGTTCATATTGTTTGGTTTTGATGATTAGCATGGTTAAGGTGGTGTATGAAGGATAGAAAAACACCTAGAAAATGGGGGTTTGAATAAGTGTAGCTTTAAAACTTGTAAGATAAAAACAATTTGCACAATGATTTTTATCCTGGTTCGTTGTTAACTAAACTACTCCAGTCCACCCCCTTGGAGTGATTTACCTCACCTGAGGATTTAATCCACTAATCACACAAGATTACAATGGTTTTCCACTTGGACAACTTCTAAGTCTTCTAGAGTATACTGATCACAACCTGATCACTCTAGGAACAAACTGCTTAGATACCCTCTAAGACTTTCTAGAGTATACTGATCAACAACCTGATCACTCTAGTTCTTACAACTTAATGTAAACAAATTCTTTTAAGAGTTACAATGCTTCTTATAAAGCTATTATCACAACTGTGATTTTCTCTTAAGTTTAAGCTTAATCTCACTAAAGTATTACAACAACAATGTAGTGAGGTTGATGATGAAGTTTGAGAGCTTTTTGAATTTGACAGCGTTTCTGTATATTTGCGCAAGTGTTGTATTCAGCTTCTCATCAAAACTTCAATCTATAGGTGCTTGAGAAGATGACCGTTGGGAGCATTTAATGCTTTGCGTAATCCGTACAGCATTGCATTTAATGTTTCACTCTTTTGTCAACTACCTCGAGCCTTGCTTTCGCTGTGTCTACTGACATTGCCTTTAATAGCTTCTAACGTTCCTTTTGTCAGTCAGCGTAGCCTGCAGTCTAGTACTTGCTTCTGATCTGATGTTTGTGTAAACAACGTTTGAATATCATCAGAGTCAAACAGCTTGGTGCAGAGCATCTTCTTGTCTTCTGACCTTGAAGTGCTTCTTAGCGTGATACCATGAGAGCTTCAGTGCTTCTGCTTTTGATCTCAAGTCCTTCTGATGCTTCCATAGACCATGTTCTGATTCTGATTGACCATCTTCTGATGTCTTGTTAGACCATGTTCTGATGTTGCATGCTGAACCTTCTAAGTCAGTGCTTCTTGCGCTGATTTTGTGCATACTCTTTATATAATTCCTGAAATGGAAATTGCATAGTATTAGAGTACCACATTATCTCATACAAAATTCATATACATTGTTATCATCAAAACTAAGAATATTGATCAGAACAAATCTTGTTCTAACAGTGTAAGCATATATAATCATGATTGTGGCTGTATCCTGGTGGTGTTGGATCAGCGGTAGCTAATTCCCATTGTGTGGAATTAGTGAGTAGAGTTAGTCGTATCCTTGATGATGGTGGATCGATGAGATGAGTTAATCCCATGATTGGTACCACATGCATGTAGTTGCATTGCATTAGGATGTATGTATGGTTATAACATGAATGGAAGATGTCCAATGTTATAATGTGGTGTGATTGATTTAATTGGTGTGTTTGATGTATTAATTGTTGAATACCTGAATATATTCAATTGGGTGAATGAGATGCATGATATTTTGTTATTTGTGGATTAAAAACATTGATTAATTATGAATGAGACTCCCCCTTATTGTTGATATTTTTAGATTAAGGAGTAGCGGATTGTGCTTGGTGAGGATAACTCGTACAGTTACTTCGTTTTAGTTCGGTTGTGTCAGTGTCATGCTCTGGTCTTGTAACACTTGAGAACGCTTATGTTAGAGTTGTCTGATGAATTATCTTCCTATGTTGGAATAATGTTTTGTTGGTTTTGTATCGGTGAACTTTGATGTGAATCCCGATTGTTTTATGTTATTCAGTTTTGAAGTATTTTCCGCTGTGTTAACATAATCACTGAATAATATGTTTCGATGTTCCTTTAATGCATGACACGGTTTATTGTTTCTAATATTATGAAGCTGTAATACCCTTTTTATATTTTACTCTGAATTTTATTTGATTCCGCGAGGTTTTAGAAGAGTGTTACAGATCAGCTCAAATTCACTCTTTGGAATAACCCCACTAAGCCATTATCTCATAAAACCTCCATCCATTTTTAAAGCAACTTCATTTTTTTCAAGTTGTTTCTCTTTTCATTCCCTATATATATTCTCTTTAGTATATAAGAGCTTTGTTTGTATGTTTCTCTTTTGCATTTTTGCTAAATTCTACATCTTCTTCTTCTTTATGTTTTTCTTTTTTTATATAATTTGTAAGCATTACAAAATGTATGCACAAGATTTATATTTTTTTGGTAATTTTTATCATTCTTAATTTCTTTTTATTATTTAACATTATAACGTTTTACTTTTTTTAATTCTATTTAATTTTATTAATTCTTTAAAAAAATTATAGATACCTTGAAACATTACAAAATTTAGTTTTTAAAAAATTGTTGAAAAGTTACATTGGAACAAATTATAGGTTCTAAAATGATTGTGTTTAGCTTCTATTTTTCATATTTTATTCTTAATAGATATTAATTTTATGATTTTAAATATAAATAAAATTTGATAAATCCTTATACAATAATTCTAATAAAGAAATTGATGTCCCAAAAAATTTTTGCATGACCTTGAGAAAGGCTCGTGAAATTTAACTCATATATAGATAATGTGTAAATTAAGAGTTACAATCTAATTTTATACCTTTAAATTTACTTAATTTTATACCTTTAAATTAAGAGTTACTATAATTGTGTTAGCATTGAAAGAGTGAAAAATTTCATTAGAGAGTTGATCATGTTCAAGCTTGAGATTGTTTGTGAAAGTTTATAGGTCTATTATTGTGCAATTGTTCAAGCTGTTTAAGGTTGTTGGATTGAACCCGGACAAAAACTCAAGTTTGTTTTAGTGAAAATTAAAAAAAAAAAACAATTTTAGGGATTGAAGTAGGTCACATAGTTTTACTTATTATTATCTCTTCTCTTTTTTGTTATTCCGATGCTATGTCTCTATCCATTTATTCTACTAACATAAATTGTTTTCAATCTTCCACCTTTAAAAAATTCTTGAATCTCACAGTCGTCTTCTAATCTACCATATAAGAACTTTTAATGTTCTGGAAAAACCATTCATACCCTTTGCTTACTAATTGCCACATACCCTCTTTTCACACTATTCATGTCTTTTTCTACCCCTATCTTAACTATCTAACTATCTCTTTGTGTCATGACTAATCAATTGCTTAAATTATACACTCATTGTTTAACTACACAATTATATTTCCTTATTAAGTAACTGGTTGTGCACCTTGGTTTTGAAAATTTTGCTTTTTAACACTGTAGCTGTCACGATAATGTCAAGGCCCATTCTTCTTCTGTGTGCTTCTGCTGCTTCTGCTGTACCGCTTTGGAACCTGTTCCAAACTTCTTCTTTCGTTTCTATCTCATTTTTGATCCTCAACCTAATATCCAATGAACAAAGTGTAGAGAAAACTTTCTGCTTAATAACTACTTCCATCTTTGCAATCCGAAATCTTTCTGCTCAAAATCTACTTCCATCTTTGCAAATGGCGAGACCTTATGACAAGGTTGGGGACATAAACGAAAGAAAAGAGCTATGGAAACTGGCGGTGAAGATTCAACACAAGTGGAAAGTGACGATGACTAACAAGGACCATTTTGAGATGGTCATAGTTGACAAAGAACTGAGATATGAGTTTCTTTACACCATTGTCTTTTTATTTCTTCTCATGTAATGTTATGGATGCTACTTTGATGTTTCTGTTCATTTAAAGTTGTATTTGGTTATTTGGAACAGATTTCGTTATCGTTGTCGTTTTTGTTATCGTTTTCGTTATCGTTTTCGTATTCTGGCTTTGCGAACTAAATATTTGTGTTTTGATCTTATGACAATGGTTTACCACGACATGTTTTCATACATTACTTTACAACCTCATTTTAACTGGGTTTTCTCCATTGCTTACAGGGACCTGACATTCAAGTGGTGGTTCCAACTATTTACAGACAAACTTTTGACTCATTGTTGTTGGTTAACACTACCTGCACAATGTCCAACTTTGAAGTTTGTCCTAATGACTTGATCTTTAAACCTACAAACCAGAAATACATTTTGAAATTCACTAGTGGGACTACAGTTAGTGAAATTGGTAAACATGACATACAAAGCAAGCCGACCATCTGCACCCCTTTTGCTGATATCATTTCTGGAAAATGGAAAAAGCATTTGCTAACAGGTTCTTCCATATGTTTTGCGTTTTCGTTAAATGGTTGGTTTAACTCTTCCAAATTTAACAGTTTTTACATTATTTTCTGGTCAGACGTAATTGGTGTCATCGACGAGGTGGGATACACGCAATCAATGGTTAGAAAGAAACCACAGATCAACTTCATTTTGAGGGACTTGGGGTATATTCTTTCCCTTATGATCTTCGTTGTAATAAACATTACTAATATCCTTATTTTTGTAGGTCTAACACGTTGCACTGCACCTTGTGGGAAACATACGCAACTCAATTTTTTGAGTTCAAGCAGAAACAAGATTATCCTTGTGCCCCGGTTATCATCCTCTTGAAATACGCCAAAATTAAGGAAGAAGGTATACACCTACTTCTTCTTTTCCATTTGTTCCATGTATTGTTCCTACTACTATATTTTTGCAGATTCTACATGATTAATATTAACATGAATGATGCAGGCAAATACCCCCTTGCTATCACGAATACGTATAATGTTACAACCGTGCACATTAATGAAGAGATTCCTGAGATAATTGGTTTCCTTAACCGGTATTTCTTAATCAACAACTTTCACGATCATCTTTTATTACGGATACTATTATGATTGGTATTGTTTCGGTAACGTACAGTGTTTTTTATATCACCTGCGGTATGCCCACGGTTTTACCATTGGGAAAAACCCAAAGCACTACAGGAAAATCCAGCCATGATTGGTCGCAGCAATCCTCTGGAGGTCACCTATCCACCGCTGATAAGTTTTTCTCAAAGGCTTCCCATTTGCCGCTGTCCGAAATTATTGTGTTGTCTGAGGTATGTCGCATCTCCATCACATTTATGTTTAACCGCTCACACTACGAACACGAAAAATAACATAACAGTTGGCATACATTTTGCAGCCAACAATGTGTGTCACCGTTGCTACAATAGACAAGCTTATTCCTGATACAAATGGATGGTACTATAAGAAGTGCCATAAATGTCCTCAAATGGCCAAGCGAGACAGCCCCCCTTATTTCTGCAAGGCCGAGCACATGACTGAGGCTGAAATTTGGAGGTTGTCTAAACTGCATACTATTATGAAAGCTACGAGCCCCTTCATAAATATGTTTATGCTGACAATCTAATCTTTTGTTTAGGTTTCGTATATGTGTTGAAGTAGTTCACGATGGTACTTCTGGTAGGTTTGTTTTTTGGGACCGTGAGGCCGGCGAACTGTTAGAGACATCAGCAACTACCTTTCGTTCTTCCATGGTAGAGGTGATGTACACAACACAACTTTTGATTTATCATGCTTCATGTTTGTATCATCCAACACTTTGCTTTTCGTATATTTGTATACCAGAGTGGAATCACTGATCCCCTGGACTACCCCCTTGCACTGGACAAATTATTGGGAAAAAAATTTGCTTTCAAGATCAATTGGAACCCTTGCTTTAAAAATGGTTATGTTGTGATGTATCTCAAAGATAAACAAATTCTTGATCGTCTGGAAGGAACAGACTTGATTATTGAATCTGAAGAGGTGGTCGACACATCTCTTGCAAAGCAAACCATTTTTCTTTCTATTGTGTATCCTGTTGAAAGCTAACCAATTTTCTTTTCCTACAGACTTTTCCAATCCTTGAGTCCATTCCGCATTCTGAAATGGTATTCATTCTGGCCACAAAGGCGTCCAACTGTTGTTTCTTTTGTAAATACTTTATCGGAAATTTATGTCATTTGTTTCTGCAGAAATTGGAGAGCATTAGCGAGGGTGTTTCGTTTGATCTTTTGCAACCTCAAACGGTAACCTGGAATTCCATATTTTGATTCTGTGTATAAATTTCAAACTGGTCCGATTTCCCCTTGCTATTTGTTACTCTTTGGTTTCTGTTGAATAGGAAGGAGAGATCTCATCGGTGCCTGTTCCCGATCCCGTAACACCTCTGGCAACTGTCAAGAGGATGCCCCTGGATGACGCGATCAAGTCACCGCTGCAACCTCTCGGAGAAGGCGACCTATCATCAACTAAGGTCAAGATGATCGCCAAGCGTGGAAAAAAAATCTGCGACCTAAACCATGTCTTCACTGTCACCTAATTAGACAATGATTTGTAGGACATATTGGAAGTTTTTTTTGATAACAGCCTTTCACTTGCAACATATTGTCTAATGGGTTATTACATGGTATATTATTGATCGGTAAAATAGCAAGTGTACTATTTTGCCTCTTGTAATAATAGGGAAAATTCCCCGAATGTCGATCTCAGGGACTGTGCAGGAATAATGAGTTCAATTCAAGGTTCGATTAAACAAAAACTTCAATGGGGTTTTGTTTGGTAATTATAACTTAACGAAAAATAGAATAAGCAGTAAATGAAATTGACTTTGTAACAAATGTGAGTAACATGCTAGGGATAGTGGATGATTGACAATGTAACAACTCTGAAATTTCTATTGCAACAACTTATTTTCAATAATCAATTACCGGTTCTTAAGGTTGTTTGATCCTAAGTCCTTAGTGAAAAAACCTTTGATCCTTCATCCTAAGCCCTAAGTTCTTAGAGTGTGTTTGGATGAAGCATTTAAATGAGGTAATGTAATGTTTTGAGGAAATTTAAAATGATTTGCACAAAATTCATTGTTTGGATACAAAAATGAAGAATTGTTAAAATGATGGAAATTTATGGAGTATTTCATCTTAAGTTAAATTTAATCATTTTGAAATGACACCAAAAACCAAAGAATTTGAAATTTCTCTTATCCTCCATGTTACTATTATTTCTTCAAATTTTGCAAATTGGTCCTCATATTTTTCAAAATTACATAATTGACCCTAAAAATTTTCAAAAAATTACAAATTGGTCCTTAATAATTTTTAAAATTTACAATTTGGTCCTTAAAATTTTCAAAAATTGCAAATTAGTCCCTACTTTTCAATTTTGGTCCAATTTATAAAAAATAACCCTAAAAATCTAATAATGAATTATGTTAATATTCCATCCAAACAAAATAATTTAAAAATGAATGGATTTCAATTGAATCATTTGAATTGCTTTGAATTTTAAATTTCTTTAAAATTTCCAATTATTTCATCCAAACACACTCTTAGAGATTTACAATGAAATCAAGCAATTAAGTTATCAAGAATATTCGGTTACTATAAGGTATTCCTAGTCCTAGGTAATATCTATTATAGCATATTCTCATGAAAGCACTATCAATGGTTGTCCAACCTAAATGATAATCATAAATCAATTCCGATTTGTCCGAAAGGAAAAGCATTAGAAACATCAAGAGAATAAATCAACAATGAAAAACATGATTGTTATTGCAATTGCAAACTCAGAGTCATTACAAAGTGAAATCAGAGCCAGCCCCCAGCATTGGGGGGTTTAGCTACTCATAGTATTCAAAGAAAACATAATAATGAATAAAGACATTACAAGAAATTGGAGGATATTGAACCTTCAATTGCTTCCCTTCATGAAGATCTTCTTCTCTCCCAAACCCTTGCTTTCTCCAATCTTCTCTTGTACTCTTTTCTCTAATCTGTCAAAAAGTCCCCTCTCTCTTGCCCTAAAGTTGTTTTTATAATCAATCTTCCATTCCGGTTGAAACCAAATGCCAAGAATACCCTTCACGATCCCATTTTAGTGAGGAAACTTATAAACACATATTCAGCTCGCGCTCATCAACACGGGCCGTGTTTCTGCACACGGGTGCCCGTGTTGATCCTCTGACTTTGGTTCAAACTCGCATTTCCAGCCACATTTCAACACGGGTGGCCGTGTTGATTAACACGGTCCGCGTAAGCCCTTAACTTCAAAATTTGGCTTTGTGTTCTGCATCAAAGTTGTAGCCCTTTTCGTTAGCGAAATTTTTCCACCGGAACCACGTCATTCCGAGTTACGAAGCTCTAGTTATGATCAAAATACTACACGCATATCACGATGAGAAACATGCTGAAAATTTCCATATCTCACACTTGCTAACACGAGCCGTGTCAGCCCCGTGACTTTCATCTCTTTTGCATTTTCTTTGCCACGCTTCATCCTAACATGGCCAGTTTCAGGTGACACAGGTGGTTGTGTCAGACCTCATGTAGCTTGACTTTTCACTTCCTTCGAAACTCCCCTTTTTGTACTTTTTGGCATTGATTTGTCTCGATTTATTCCTTTAAGCCTGCAAACAGTAAAATACACAACTAAAGCATAAAATGTAGAAGAATGAAGTAAAACACTTGACAATATAAAGCAAAGACGACTAAAATCAACGGTAAATAAACGTGTAAAAACCACTAATCAAACTCCCCCAAACTTAAATTGTTGCTTGACCTCAAGCGATAATTACAAGAGAAAATGACCTTCCAGGCACACCACTGTTCATACGTGAGATATCCGTTTGTATTGACCAAGAAACAATTGGTCCGGTATTCACATGACGCGACGAGTTTCTGCTAGAACATTAAACCTTAAGCTCCCCTTTCGGATACCTCTCCAACTATGCTTTGCACATAAGTCTCTTTCCGATTTTCCTCCTCTTTCATTCAGACAATCACATTAAGGCACTGCATTTCTTATAATGATCATCACATGCATGAGACGAATCAAGGCTTTTTCTTTTCTTTTTCTAGCACCAAACGAGCAACATTTGCTACTTTTAATTACCGATGAAAATTTCAAACTTTGCAGTTATATATTGTCCTTTTTGGACGACGTTTGAGGATCAACCTCCTTTGGGCTGAATAACCGGGTGAGGGTTACCCAACTTAGCGAGCCGGTTGCCTTTTATCGCCTTTTCATCATCTGGTGCCAACTTTATCATTTTTTTTCAACCAGTCATCATGCATGTGAATCTGAATTATGCCAGACTGTATTAATAAACTACTCGAGGAGTACTTCTCAGGAGACAAGTACTATGGTGCAAATCTACATGTTAGACTCGTATTTCTTTTAGGGAACCAAGGGTGTTTAAACAAACCTCTTTTTGTCACATTATTCCGAACTTCCTGTCCTCAAACAATCCTCCCTTCATCTCTATATCCTATTCCCGATCGCTCTTTAAGATCAAAACTCTTCAACAAAAATTAAAATTTTGGTCAAAATTTGGGAAGAACTCAATGTTTGGTTTTACACATCATACCCATAACATAAAAATATAAAATGCAAAGGGAAGAGCCTCCCCCAAACTTGAACTAAACATTGGCCTCAATGTTTCAGAACGAGCGTAAGGGAGGTGACTCACAGAGGGTAATGCACTCCAATGATCACTTCCAAACTTTCACCAGAGACGTCCTCTTTTATTTCCTGAAAATAACATAAACAAACAAAAAATTAATTATTAAAACCGTGGGTTGCCTCCCACGAAGCGCTTCGTTTAACGTCGCATGGCTCGACGGTCCATTACCCTTTATTATGGAGGGTATTTCCTTTTCCAAACCTTGTTGCTCATCACTTCCGCAACCACGAACTCATGAAGATGAAAAGCATGGATATCCGCTCTCTTCAATTTACTTCCCACATTCTTCTTGACTTCCTTAGCTTTCTTAGGACTTTTGACAGCTACATAAGTTGGTTCCACCCGAGAGGCTATGCTTGAAACTTTTTCTTGGATATTTTTAGGATTTTTGTCTTCTTTTTCACCTTCTGCCATACCAGCTGAAGTTTTCTCATTCACACCTGCCCTATTTTTCTTAACTCCTAACATCTTCAAGGTTACATCTTCATCAAATGATTTCTGAGTTAGTGTCCCTTTTTCAATGTCAAAGTTGCAGTGGCCTGTCGACAAAAATGGTCTCCCAAGAAGGATAGGAGTTTCTTCGTCTTCCGGAATATCCATAATGTGGAAGTCAACAGGGAATACAAACTTATCAACTTCCACTAGCACATCTTCAGCTACCCCATAGGATTTCTTAACGGTGTGATCAGCGAACCTTAACTGTGTCTTACTTTCACTAATCTTTTCTAATTCAAGCTTTTTGAAAATGGACAAAGGCATTAAACTCACACTAGACCCAGAATCGAGGAGTACCTTCTTAAATGCTATATTCTTGATAGTGCATGGTATCGCCACCGCCCCAGGGTCTTTCCTCTTTATTGGGATCTTTCTTGCTGTCGAGACTATATCACACTTCTCCGTTGCAATTTTTGGTTCTCCTCCTAGTGATATCTTTTTCGCCAACACCTCCTTCATAAATTTCTTATACAAAGGCATGTGCTCAAGTGCTTCAAAGAATGGTAGATTTACCTCTAACTTTTTGAACAATTTAGTAAACTTCTCAAAGTCTTTCTCTCTTGAACCCTTCTTTGTCACTCTAGAGGGGAAGGGTAGTTTTATTACCGGTTCAACGTCTTTCTTTTTTTTTTCTTCAATTGGTTTAACCGGTGGTAACACAACTTCTGGCTCTTTTGGATTCTCTCTTATTTTCAGATCCACCTCTTTTACCATGGGTTCATCTACTTCCTCTTTTTCTTTTTCAGGTTCTGCTACTCTCCTACTTCTTGTAGTAACAGCATTAATCTTCTCTTGGTCTTTCGGATTTTTCACAGTTGAGCTCGGAAGGGTACCTTGTGCCTGTAGAGTGAGATGTTGTGCTATCTGCCCCACTTGAACTTCCATATTTTTAATAGAGGCCGAAGTGTTTCTGTTGTTGTTTCTTGTTTCTTCTTGGAACTGAGAACACTGCCCAGCTAATCTTTCAATTGTCACTTCCCACTCTGCCTTCTGGGTACCTTGTTGTTGTTGATCTTTCCAAGCAAAATTTGGATGATTCTTCCCCCCTGGATTATAGGTGTTAGAATACGGGTTGTTTTGCCTTAGGAATTTGATTTCTTCAATCTGCTTGGGAGTAGCAAAACAGTACACTGTTTGGTGTGGGCCATTACAGATTTCACAGCTGACAGGTTGAGCTTGTTGAACTTGAGCCACTTGTTGTGTACCTATATTCAGAGCCTTCAATTTCTTTTCAACTTCTGCAGCTATCGCATCTTCAACCCGAATTTTAGAAGTCTCCAACTTTAGATCAATTATTCCCTCAGGTTTGTTAGTACACCTGTCATACAACTCTAGATGCTCATTTGCAACTATCGCTTCAATGATCTTCTTAATACCAGTGGCTGTTGAGAAATTAGTTGAGCCACCGGCTGCAGTATCGATCAGCTGCTTTGTCTTTATTTTAAGCCCATTAACAAATACTTGCATCTGTTCAGTATGATCCATGTTATGAGTTGGGCATGCTACGAGGATCCTCTTGAATCTTTTGTAGGCATCTCCCAAAGGTTCACCCTCTTTCTGCTTAAAGTTCAGAATTTCATACCTTTTTCGTAGAAAGACTGACGCTGGAAAATACTCATTCAGGAAGGCCTTTTCCATCTCTTCCCACGATGTGATACTACCCGCTGGGAGGGAGTAGAACCACTCTTCTGCCTCTTCGGCTAAGGTGAAAGGAAACATCCTTAGCTTCTTGGCTTCTTCAGTATGACCATCAATTTTCAGAGTGGTGCTCATCGTCAAAAATCCTTGCAAGTGCTTGTTTGCATCTTCATTAACCTTTCCGGTGAAAGGCTTTCTTTCGAGCTGAGTGATGGTGCTTGGATGCAATTGAAAATTAGGAACATTCACCGGTTGGTTGACAATTGTTAGTCTCCCACCCGGTGTATTCACAACACCATAGTCTCCGAGCAGCCTTTCTTGAGGTTCCCCCATAACTGTCTCTGTCTCTGACTCTGTATCTGATTTTGAACCTGTATTTGAATGACCAAAATGATCTGAAGCTTCTTCCTCTTTTTCTGGTTCTTGAATTACGAGTTCTATGGTTGACTCTGCCAGTCTTGCTTGTTTAGCTTTTCTAAGCCTAGCGTGCAACGATCTTTCAGGTTCTGCGTCAAAAAGAAATTTAGCTGAGGCCTTACCTCGCATACACAGATTAGACAAATATTAGAATTAGAAAGTAAAATAAAAAGTGCAGAAAATAAAATTTTAGTCGCAGAGCAACAAAATTCTAATTGAACTCAACTTAAACTCAATATTATGGCAGTCCCCGGCAACGGCGCCAAAAACTTGATCGGTAAAATAGCAAGTGTACTATTTTGCCTCTTGTAATAATAGGGAAAATTCCCCGAATGTCGATCTCAGGGACTGTGCAGGAATAATGAGTTCAATTCAAGGTTCAATTAAACAAAAACTTCAATGGGGTTTTGTTTGGTAATTATAACTTAACGAAAAATAGAATAAGCAGTAAATGAAATTGACTTTGTAACAAATGTGAGTAACATGCTAGGGATAGTGGATGATTGACAATGTAACAACTCTGAAATTTCTATTGCAACAACTTATTTTCAATAATCAATTACCGGTTCTTAAGGTTGTTTGATCCTAAGTCCTTAGTGAAAAAACCTTTGATCCTTCATCCTGAACCCTAAGTCCTTAGAGATTTACAATGAAATCAAGCAATTAAGTTATCAAGAATATCCGGTTACTATAAGGTATTCCTAGTCCTAGGTAATATCTATTATAGCATATTCTCATGAAAGCATTATCAATGATTGTCCAACCTAAATGATAATCATAAATCAATTCTGATTTGTTCGAAAGGAAAAGCATTAGAAACATCAAGAGAATAAATCAACAATGAAAAACATGATTGTTATTGCAATTGCAAACTCAGAGTCATTACAAAGTGAAATCAGAGCCACTCCCCAGCATTGGGGGGTTTAGCTACTCATAGTATTCAAAGAAAACATAATAATGAATAAAGACATTACAAGAAATTGGAGGAGATTGAATCTTCAATTGCTTCCATTCATGAAGATCTTCTTCTCTCCCAAACCCTTGCTTTCTCCAATCTTCTCTTGTATTCTTTTCTCTAATCTGTCAAAAAGTCCCCTCTCTCTTGCCCTAAAGTTGTTTTTATAATCAATCTTCCATTTCGGTTGAAACCAATGCCAAGAATACCCTTCAGGATCCCATTTGAGTGAGGAAACTTATAAACACATATTCAGCCCGCGCTCATCAACACGGGCCGTGTTTCTGCACACGGGCGCCCGTGTTGATCCTCTGACTTTGGTTCAAACTCGCATTTCCAGCCACATTTCAACCAGGTGGCCGTGTTGATTAACACGGTCCGTGTAAGCCCTTAACTTCAGAATTTGACTTTGTGTTCTTCATCAAAGTTGTAGCCCTTTTCGTTAGTGAAATTTTTCCACCGGAACCGCGTCATTCCGAGTTACAAAGCTCTAGTTATGATCAAAATACTACACGCATATCACGATGAAAAACATGCTGAATATTTCCATATCTCACACTTGCTAACACGAGCCGTGTCAGCCCCGTGACTTTCATCTCTTTTGCATTTTCTTTGCCACGCTTCATCCTAACATGGCCAGTTTTAGGTGACACAGGTGGTCGTTTCAGACCTCATGTAGCTTGACTTTTCACTTCCTTCGAAACTCCCCTTTTTGTACTTTTTGGCATTGATTTGTCTCAATTTATTCCTTTAAGCCTGCAAACAGTAAAATACACAACCAAAGCATAAAATGTAGAAGAATGAATTAAAACACTTGACAATATAAAGCAAAGACGACTAAAATCAACGGTAAATAAACGTGTAAAAACCACTAATCAATTATAAGCATCATAACCTTAAACATATTTTGTTTGCTTCTCCATCAGTGTAATTTTAGTTCATTTTGTCTCCCTTTACTTGCCATTGGGATCCTGCAATTTTAATTTTACTTTATACCAATGTCGTTAGTAATGTGATTTTCGTTTTCCGTCTCAATATTAAACTAACTGCAACCCCATAAAATTCAAACACTCACTTATATATTTACAACAAAATCCTGGTAATGTAACAACCTCTGTAACTTTATCCTCAACCTCATTTATCTAATAACTCTAAAAAGTAACAACCTAACCAGGAATGGTGTGAGTGACACAAAATATCAATGGTAAAAACAAATGATTTAACTGAATCAGTGTGGAGATTTCTAATAGGTTTTGTCATTTAATATTAATTTTATATGTATTTATATTAATTTAATATTAAGTAATACTTATACTTATATTAATATTAATTTAATATAAATTTTATATATGAAGTAATACCTCATAAATTATTCTCATTTTAACCTACAAGGTACCAAGTTAAAAAAATTATAAAAAAAAATTTAAAAAAAAAGTTTTTAAGAAAAAAATTTTAAAAAAAAATGAATTTCCACGTGTACAGCAAATATGTAACACCCTTCTAAACCCCGGCGGAATAATAAATAAATTCAGAGTAAAAACATGTACAAGGATGCTACAACTCTTTAAATAAAATAAACTGTATATTTGTCATGCTTTTTCCGAGGAACATAATTACATGTTTAAACCAAACATGTTTAACACAGCGGAATAAAATCTCATTATTGGATAATATAAATATCTATCATCATCAAAATCACCGTCTTAATCAACTAAAATTATCCAAACCATTAAAATAAGAGTTTATCAAAATAACTCTAAAACAAACGTTCCCTAGTGTTACAAGACCAGAGCATGACACAGACACGAAAATAACCAGACTAGCCTACCTGCTATCCTCACCAAGCACAATTGCTGCTACTCCTCAATCTGAAAAATGGTCAATAGTAAGGGTGAGACATATCGCAATTAAACTATATTATAAATTCATAACGACAAAATATCATATGCAGATTATTCACCCAACTGCAACATATTTAGATTTTTAGATTATCTATCAATAGTTACGAAAAATACAATCAATCACATCACCACGAAATAACATTGGAAATATTCCAATCATGTTATAACAACACATATATAAATGCAATGACTCTATGCATACAATTATTATTCACCCAATTATAACATGTATTTCAGATACATAACAGTTAATCAAATACACAACATTATAACATTGGACAACCTTCCATTCATGTTATAATCAATCATACACCTAATGCAATGCAACTATGTGCATGTGGTACCAATCATGGGATTAACCCATCACACCGATCCACCATCATCAAGGATACGACTACCTCCACTCACTAATTCTACACAATGGGAATTAGCTACAACTGTTCCATCTTCATCGGGATACAGCCACCATTATGATTTATGAATGAATGCACACATATCACATACTTACTACATCACAGATCCGGTGAACAACATCCTCTCACATAACTCAACATAGTTAACACCAACAAGTATGTACATGTATCATGCATCATTCAAAGAAAATCAATCATCATCCTATGTATTCACACCGAATATAACATAAAAATCACATATATGTCATTACAACACCACCACATTGTTACATTAATCAAAATATGCACACAATATACAAACACGCAAAACATAACATCAATTCCCATAGCCTTTATCAATCACAAATGACATATTGCATACAAGAAAATCAATGTCATTCTCAACAACCACCAAAACAACATCTACATTTGATAAACTTAAGCCTCATGTATACATACAATTACCAAAAACATATGCAAATAAGAATTAGCTATTCTAACATTTAAGCATATCACCATAATTCAACATATTGAATTATCCACCACTTGTACAATATGCATTCATCATGTAATAATCACAACAATGCATAGAATTTAGCATTCATCAATTCCATGTATCACAATTAGCACATAGTACACAACACCAATACATATTTTTCTTAAATAACATTAATCCATGACATACACATATACAATTACATATCATTCTCACAACCACATAATAGTTAAATCATATAGTTCTAATCAATTTATTTTCATCAAAAAAAGAATTTTGTTAGCTTTCTAATGCTTCGAACGGGGACCCAAACGGAGTTACGGTTAAAAAGTTATGAACATTTGAAGTTTAGCAAAAATTGTCACACTCATCCGTAACCGGTTACTGCATGGTAAGTAACCGGTTACGCCATGTTATAAAGCCCAGAAACGCCATTTTTCAAGTGGTAACCGGGTACGCATATACCGTAATCGGTTACCACTGTACCAGAACCAAAAAAATTCATTTTTAAAAGCATTTCACCTTCCCAACTCACACCAAAACATGCCCAAACATTTATATCATCAAAACAGTGTCAAATTCGACATTCTAACACATTCCTAACAGGCTTGGGGTTTATCTAACATCAAGTATACTCCATAATCATCAATTTTATCAAAATCTTCCAAGTTACCCTATAGGTTTCAAAACCCCAAAACCTAACATACATTCAATTGAGATAAACAATATACTAAATCAATTCTATCATTCCCAAACTGATAATATAGGCTAAAAGGATTAGTCACCCCTTACCTTAGCCAAGAACCTTGAGAGCTTCCTCTTCCTCTTCCTCTGATTCACGTATCTTGAGTTCTCCTATTTGGCTTTATATTTTTTTCTTTCCCAAATTCCTTATTTTATGAAAATAACAATTAACTTAGTAAAAAGGCTTACTCAATAACACCTCCCCTTTACTAATCACCACCTTGGCCCAATTACTCTATTTTCATAGTATTTCCTAATAATTCACCAAAATGCCAATTAAATCCAATTAAATACTTGAATTCCAGTTAAATTAAATAATGGAAATTATGGGTGTTACACAATACACAGTCAGCACATTATTTTTTTCCACGTAGGCAAGATTCTAAGAATCTTGGCAAAAAAATGAAATAGGGGGTAAATGATGGAATCTTTTTTTGTTAAGGTCTGTCTTAATTTTTTTTTTACGGGGGTAAACCAAAACCCGCCTATATGGCAGGGGTAAAAGTCATTTAACCCTGTACTTATTTGTTTACTGCTAATTCATAAATTATTTATTTTATAAATTTATTTGAATATAAAGTAATAACTATAGTTAATAAAAAATTTCATTTAATATTAATTTTACATTCATTTATATTAATTTAATATGAAATAATACTTATACATATATTAATATTAATTATATATATATATATATATATATATATATATATATATATATATATATATATATATATATATATATATATATGAAGTAATACGTCATAAATTATTCTCATTTTAACCTACATGTACCAAGTTAAAAGAAAATTCAAAAAAATTCAAAAAAAATACGAATGTCCACGTGGAAATTTAAAAAAATGCCACAGGTACAGTAAATACATAGTCAGCATATTATTTTTGTCCATGTAGGCAAGATTCTAAGAATCTTGGCCAAAAAAATGGAATAGAGGGTCTAAATGATAGAATTTTTTTTTGTTAAGGTTTGTCTTAAATTTCTTTTTTAAGGGGGGGTAAACTAAAACACGCCTATATAGCTGGGGTAAAAGTCATTTAACCCTAATTTTTAATAATATAATTCATTTATTTTATTTTTATAGTTATATTCAAAAAAATTATATTCATGTATTTGTACCTTCATCTTTTAAAAATGTTGTATTTCGTATTTTACCCATATCGAATACGTATCCGAACCAGGACAACACAAACACAACCTTAGATAGTTTTAAAAGTAATTCAAATTTAAAAAAATTAAAGAAATTTTGCATTTATCTCTCTAAATTTTCCTATTAGAATTCTCACAATTTTTCTCTTACATTTTGAAAGTTATAATAATAAAAATAATATATATATATATATATATATATATATATATATAAAAGTAATGGTATATTAATCACAAGAAAGATACACGGTTATGAACCACTTACCTCTTTATACACGATAGAGGATAAGTGTTCCAAAAATGAAAATTACACGTCATAGATGAGACATTAACTGTTCTAAACCACTTCCAAGAAGCGAGAACAATCGCACTATAACAGTCATCAAAATTAAAAATATAATCTTTGAATAAAATAGCATTTCTCGCCACCCAAATATATATATATATCTGTGTGTGTGTGTGTGTGTGTGTGTGTGTGTGTGAGAGAGAGAGAGAGAGAGAGAGAGAGAGAGAGAGAGAGAGATATTGGATCGAACTCTAATATGGTCGAAGGGTAGCTTCTTGATTTCGACAGGATTAAGCATGAAGTCCATGGTTGTTCACATGCTGGTGTTGAAGATGCTAGGGTTGTTAGCATATTAAAGTAGGTGTTAGTGTTTAAACCCTAATTTGTTAAGTTAGCTTGTATAATGGTCCTTGGGGAAAAAGCCCATTCGTTAGTATGTTAGGTTTTATTATAAATAGCATACTAGTCTCTCATCATTGTATACTACAAATCCTAATTTAGGGTTAGAGAGGTTATTCTTTAAACTTGTAATCTTGTTTTCTAAGAGAAAGTAAAATAATAGAAGTTATAACCAATTCCTTTGTTCTTCTTCTTCCTTGTTCTTTATTCATCCCTTATTTTATACTTTTTTCTTGGCATTGAATTCACAATAAATTGGTGCGGTGAGCGTGGAGATGCCTTCAACAAAGTATGAGATTGAAAAGTTCACCGGAGTGAATGATTTCGGTTTGTGGCGTTTGAAGATGAAAGCCCTACTGGTTCAGCAGGATTGCTTGGAAACGTTGAAGGGAGAGGCAGCCTTGAATGTTGCATTAACGGCAGCGGAGAAGACGACTAGGATCGAGAAATCACACAACGCAATTTTGTTGAGCCTTGGTGATAAGGTTCTCAGATAGGTATCAAAGGAGACAACGTCATCATGGTTATGGATGAAACTTGAAAGTTTGTACATGACCAAATCATTAGTAAATCGACTCTACCTCAAGCAAGATTTGTATTCAATCAAGATGATTGAAGACAGAGTGTTAGCTGAGCAGTTGGATATGTTCAACAATCTGATTCTTGATCTTGAAAATATTGATGTGAAGATCGATGATGAAGATCAAGCGCTGTTACTATGGTGCACTTTGCCTCCATCACATGCTCACTTCAAAGAAACTCTCCTGTATGGAAGGGAGTCTCTGACCTTTGAAGAAGTTCAATCAACCCTGTATTTTAAGGACTTGAAAGAACGAAAGGAGCATAAACCTTTGACTATTGGTGAAGATTTGGCTGTTAAAGGAAAATTCTTGCGAAAGGATGGTAAGTTCGACAAGAAGAAAGTTAAAAGTCAGCAGAAGTCTTATAGTGGCGAAGCATCTGGTATTCGATGCTATCATTGTAAGAAGGAGGGTCACACAAGACAGGCATGCCTTGAACTCCTGAAAGATCATGGAGGTAAGGATAATGGCAATGCAACCATTGTTCAAGATGATTTCGAATCGTCTGATGTTCTTGTGGTTTCGAGCAGTGACTCTAGGAAGGAGTGAATTAAGGATTCAGGTTGCACTTGGCACATGACTTCAAACAAAGACTTGTTCGAGGAATTATGTGATCAAGATGGTGGATCAGTATTGTTGGGAAACAACAAAGCTTGCAAGATTGCAGGTGTTGGATATGTGAGATTCTAGCTTCATGATGAGTCAATAAGGTTGTTAACTGAAGTCAGGTATGTTCCTGATTTGAAGAGAAATCTGCTTTCTCTTGGTGAATTCGACAACAAAGGATATGTTTCCCAAGGAGAGAAAAATATCCTAAGAGTCATGAATGATTCGAAGGAAGTCTTGGGAGGCGTGAAGAAACAAGGCTTGTATACCCTTGAGGCTAAAGTTGTAAGTGGTTCGACAAATGTTGTATCCACGAAACCTTTGTCGAAGACAGAAATCTGGAACATGAGATTGGGCCATGTCAGTGAAAGTGGTCTGGTCGAATTAGGGAAACAAAATCTGATTGGTGGAGACAAAGTCGAAAAGCTGAAGTTTTGTGAACCTTGTGTACTTGAAAAATCTTGCAGAGTGAAGTTCAACAAAGAAATACAAAGAACACATGGATCCCTTGATTACATCCATGCTTATCTTTGGGGGCCTGCAAGGTGTCCATCACATTCAGGAGCAAAGTATTTTCTATCCATAGTTGATGATTATTCTAGGAATTTATGGGTATTCATCCAGAAGACTAAGGATGAAACTTTTGAGAATTTCAAAAGTTGGAAGACTTTGGCCGAAAATCAGACTGGCAAAAAGGTGAAGAGGTTGAGAACCGACAATGTCCTTGAGTTTTGCAATGAGGCGTTTGACAGTTTTTGTGTTGCCTCTGGTATCGCAAGACACAAAACTACTGCAGGTACTCCACAACAAAATGGTTTGGCTGAAAGGTTTAATCGAACTATTTTGGAGAGAGTCAGGTGCATGTTGACTAGTGTTGGGTTAAAGAAGGTGTTTTGGGCTGAGGCTGTCTCGACATCAACATATCTAATAAACAGATGTCCTTCGACAACATTAGA
This sequence comes from Vicia villosa, assembly GCF_029867415.1. Lineage (NCBI taxonomy): Eukaryota > Viridiplantae > Streptophyta > Magnoliopsida > Fabales > Fabaceae > Vicia > Vicia villosa. Next base: position 107,351,264 of record NC_081182.1, on the reverse strand, counting down.
TATGAAGACACCTGAAGATGTTTGGTCGGGACATCCACCAGATCTCGACAAACTGAGAGTATTTGGCTGTGTATCTTATGCTCACATTAGGCAAGACAAGGTCGAACCTAGAGCTCTAAAATACATGTTCATGGGATACCCTGAAGGAGTCAAAGCTTATAGGCTATGTGTGGTGTCGTTTTTTAAACCTCCCTGTTTCACTTGGGAGGACGACACGCTAGACCCTTCACGCGAAATTTGGAAGGAGGGAAGTGCCCGTTGCGGGATGAATTTTATTTCAGTTCTTCCTACGATAGCACACGATCTTTTTAATTATCCTACGATGAGGAAAGGGGAAAAAGATCTCAAATAAACCCTAGGAGTTTGCTAAGTGTTGGGATTCACATAGACTAGAAATTCTGGAGTCCGGGAGGTCAATTATACATAGGGAAGGTTTTAAGCACCCTACATATCCGTAGTACTCTACGGGAACCTTCTCTGTGTCTATGTGTTTGTGTTTGTTGCTAAATGATTGGGAAAGTTTCTCCTTTGTGTTAGGAGACATAACTGAATTGATTTAAATGAAAGACAGACAGACTGACTATTTTTGGTTTTTGATTAGCTCGCTGAGATTCCTTGTGAACCTCATGCCAACATATCCCTAATGGAAGTCAGAGCTTTTTGTAGTTCGGGGAACTAATTAGGGAAATTAATTGTTTTTGGGTGCCTTTCTTGAAGCTCAAGGTTGAAGCTTGAATTAAATCTCTATTTACAGTAAAGAGACATGAAGTCATCTTTATAGAGAGGTATTTCTACTATTCCACCACAAACATTTTAAAAGTGGCAAAAAAGCTGAGTTTGTTTCATTAAGAGAGGGACCTTACTTGGTTGTGTACAAGTATGCCAGTCATGTGTCTCTTGAATGAAAGATTCTCGACCAAATTAGGGAAAGTTGTACAAGTCTGGGGATGTGCCAGAGCATGCCTTTCACGAGTCCTAAATGGGAGAATGTTTGAAATGATTTTTTGTTTGTTTGTTTGAAATGATTGTTTATGGTGAGATAGGAGAAATATCTCTCTATAGAGATAAGCTATGTCTATCTACTGTTTGAAAGATTTGATTTTTAGCTAGCTTGTATGAGGCCCAAGCTTGAGGCTTTTTAAGGATTTTATTGACTCTGGGAGATGACTCCACTGGGAATTGACTTTTGAATGATTTGTGTTTTGTACGAAGCCCAGAATTGAGGCTGACTATAGTTGGAGAGTGTTTATTTTGTTTTATGATTGAGAGGTTTAGTTAGTGTTCTGTACAAAGCCTAGAATTGTGGCTGACTCTACCTAGGGAGACTCTATTTTGTGCCTTGTATGAAGCCCAAGGTTGTGGCTGACTCTAGCTAGGGAAGACTCTATTTTGTGCCTTGTATGAAGCCCAAGGTTGTGGCTGACTCTAGCTAGGGAAGACTCTATTTTGTGCCTTGTATGAAGCCCAAGGTTGTGGCTGACTGTTGAGGAAACTGAGTATGGAGGACTCTATGGGGAAAAGGTCCTGAAGGTTAGGAATATTTTGACACAGGAAATGATGTTTATCTGCCTTGTATGAAGCCCAAGGTTGTGGCTACTTGATGGGGAAGGACTCACTGGGGAGACTCTATTATCTGCCTTGTACAAAGCCCAAGGTTGTGGCTGACTCTGGATAGGGAAATACCCATGAGTAGGGTTTTGAATCTAAGAGGAGTATGTGCCTTGTACAAAGCCCAAGGTTGTGGCTGACTCTTAAATGGGGAAAGATCTACTAGTGTGGGATCTTTTGACTCAGAGGGGATTTTTTACTCTATTGAGGATTACTCTATTGTTTAGAGACTAAAGGTTGACCCTTCTGGGGATTGTGCTTTTGTTAAGCAGGGATTGATGAATGAAAGACCCAGGTTTGCATATTGACTCTACTAGGGAATTTGTTTGGATGATTGACCTATACTCTATTGAGGAGTTTTGAAGGTTTGAAAAGATGATTTGGAAGCTAACCATTTCTAGGGAATTTGGATTTAAAGGAGATGTTTTTGGAGGCTGGCCCTTTCCAAAGGTTTACTCTGCTGGAGAGTTTATCTTTTAACAACTTAATTTTTGGAGGCTGACCCTTTCCAGGGGTTTTGACTTTAAAGGAATGATTTTGGAGGCTAACCCTTTACAGGGGTTTAGACTTTAAAGGAATGATTTTGGAGGCTGACCCTTTCCAGGGGATTAGATTTGTAAAGGAATGATTTTGGAGGCTAACCCTTTCCAGGGGATTTGGATTTTAAGGAGGAGTGATTAACTATTTGAGACTTCTTGTTTAAAGCCCAAGATTAAGGCTGACTCTGACTGAGGATAGACAGATGTGGAACCTAGACTTTGCTAAGGAGGAAAACTATTGAAGATTGAGAATAAAGGTGAAAGAGACTGTCTGTGTCTCTCATTCCAAAAGGTGAGATCAATACTGAGATTGAGACATTCTTAGCTTGTTTATAGTCTGGTTTAAAGAGTAGAAGAAACTCACCAGGGTAGGATAAAAGGTGACTAAAGACCTGTTCCTATGTTTATAAGAATCCTGATGGGTCCTTGTATACAAGCTCAAGAGGAAGCTGGGAATGCTTTTAAGAAGCCTGTGGGTCCATGTATTGTAAGCCCAAGAGGAGGCTAATCGAGGGTCCTTGTTATAGCACAAGAGAAAGCTTTGTGGTTTTGAACTTATTTTGGCTCTAAGCAAATGGGTAAGAGGTTTCACCGGGAATAATTCCTCTTGGGTGGATGTATCCTATTTTTGTTCTAAGGCTTTTTTCAATATGTTTCACCGGGAATAATTCATCTCGAGGTTTGAACTAAATATCTCTAATTAGGAAAGAGCCTTCACCGGGAAGACATTCTCAATCCTAAGGTTGTACTCAGACGTAGTTCTAAACAAGATATATATGTACAATTTATATTTGACAGTAATTTAAATGAAAGCTTGTAAATTGAAAGCTATAAAGCCTAACCTGGATGGAGTGGAAGCCTTTGAAGATGTATGTACAAAGCCTTACAAGTAGCTTGGTTGTTTATTGATAACAGTTGAATGTTTATTGTAAACAGTCTAATGTTTTTGTTTTGAAAACAGAAGAAGTGAAGATGGACACTAGGTCACTTAGGTATCTGAAGAGTTTCACCGAGAATAATGCCCTTCAAATACCAGAAGAATGTTTTGAAAACAGAGAGAAGATTTTGTAAATGCAGTTTTGTAAAACAAACTATAAAAAGAAAAGGGTGTTGGGTCTTACACTCTAATAGAGGCCCATTGAAATTGATTTACTGCTTTATGAAAAAAAGCAGTTGAAGAGAAATTGCTGGATGTAAGGTTTTGTTGAATGAAAACCTTAGTCGTCTGTTTGATCGAAGTTTGAAAATAGTTTGAAAAATTAACAAAAGTCAACTTAATTATGATAAAGGCAAAGCCTATACCTAATTAAGACCTAAATGACTAGGGTTTTATCACAAATTTTTTTACAAGAGATTAGGTTTTGAAGATCAAGTTAAAACTATATTTAAAGTATTTTAAAATACTAAAAACATATGATTTTAAACCTAATTAAAATATATTGCAATAATATATTTTTTGTGATTTTTTTGGATATTCTCAAAATAGATATATTGAATGAGAAGTGTGTGTGAAATTAAGTGAAAATGATTTAATTTAATAGGTGAATTAGTTAGTTGAAGTTGTAAATAAAAATGAAAGAAAATAGTGGTAAAAAATTGGTTTGGTCTTGCCAATGGTTGAACCCACGCCCTATAGGTTACCAAACAAAACAAATATCAATTGAGCCACGCGCGTGGCCTGATTAGCAAAGGAGTCCATGTGATTATATGTGAAAGCAAAGCATAAAAATGGTTTGGAAAATAAAATGAACAAAAGGTATGAGGGGGGATCGAACCCCAGACCTAAGGCAAGGCAAGGCTTTTGGACGCGCGTTGTAACCGTTGGGACACTACGATGAATTTGTAGATGACACTCCTACCATTCAAAATAAAATAAACTCATTCCTGGGAAATTAGAAAAATGGCGCCACCATCTTCATCTTCAACCTCAAGCTTCAAATTCTTGAATTTGCTATCTCCTTCGTTTCTTAACCAAACTTAAAGATGTAAACATGAATTTTGCTTGTTTTTGAACGAGGATCATGATGGTGTCCTAAAACTGAAATTTAACATGAAATACTCTATATTCATGATATGATGCAATTGACTGGGGGTTAATGATCCTCTCAGGTGCAGAAACTTGTTGGTATAACAAGTTTTGATTTATGAAGCATGAATCATAGAGTTTGAAGCTTATGAAACTTACCTCTGAAATGGAGATCGGGCTCTAATCAAAGTGTCTTACAGAGCTGTTGCAGCGATCCAGATAGCTTCAATGATCCCCCAAGAAGGTGTTGAGATGCTTAGCTTGAGTTGGAACTCCCCATAACCTCTTGCTCGACCCCAACAAATGTAGCTCCAAGTGAGAGGTGAAGATGATGATTCTCCATGTACAGAAGTGTTCCAGATGTTTGGATCACTTTTAAATACCTCCCTTGAGGTGTTTGAATACTTACTTTCAAAGAAAGAGCTCTGGTTTGAAGAATCCAAGTCTTCTTGCCAAAGAGCCTTTGAAAAACCTAAGTATGAGAGAAGAAGAGAGAAAGCAAGATTTTTGTTGCTTTGGTGTGTCTAATTACTGAGGTATGCTCTTCTATTTATAGGCAAAGAGTTCAGTGTATTTTTCAGAGAGTGAGCTTTGCTTAATGAGGTTAACATGGTTTCTTGGCTATGAAGGAATTTCAAAAATATCCAAAATGTAATGATGGAAATTTTGATTCCTCTTGATCAATCCCCTAGCCATCGATTTTGTGTGATCTTAGGGGACAATTCTGTTGCAGAAGTGAACTCTAATTGGCTTAGGAGAATATTCTTTGGTGACTCATCAAGATTCCAATTTTGTAATGATTACTTAATCACATGGCATTGAATTCTTTTAACTTGGCCAAAAACGATGGAATAGTGCATTTGATTCCTTCAAATCTCTTCTGATATCTCATGGATGGGGATGCATCAATTGGTAGATGCATTGGTACAAAGTTTGCAAAATTCAAATTTGGACATGACCTATAATTTCACTTCAAATGCCCAAACTTTGATCAACCATATCTCTTAGCTCATAATGAATTTGAAGATGGTTGAACACAATTTGAAAAGCCCTTGATATGCACTTCAATTCATTAGTTTGGTGTTTGCCCAAAATCCTTAGGGAAATTAGTGAAAAAGTCCCATAAAGTTTGAAGAAAACTAGGGTTTCTTTGCTAGTTTTGTGAAGGCAGCAACTTTGAAGCTCCATATCTCTCCATTGGTTGATTTCTAGCCAAAAAATTATATGTGACAAAGTTGTTCATTGGATCAAAATATACAACTTTGATGTTGGGATTTTTTTGAGTTGTGTAGGTGAAATTTTGAGATATTCCCTTCCAAAGTTTTGAAAAAAATACCTCTAAACACTTAGAAAAATTTCTAAGTATGAAAAGTCAATCTTTGACTTTTTGATCCTTAATTGATTTTCTTGGTCAAATGACTTCTATAACCACATATTGATGATATTGATCCTTAAAAGTCATGTCTTGACCCAAAACCCTAAAAGTCAAAGATGATCTTGTACAGTTGACTTTTTCAGATGAAGTGAAATCTTTGACCTTTGTGATGAATCAAGTTATCCTCCTTAAATGAATGGTATGAATGGATTATATTGAGGTAATAGAAGTTCTTGAACCATGTTTTGAGTTGTGGAGCCATGTCCTGATTAAAAGTCAACTGTCCAGGTGAATTAGGTCAAAAACCCTAATTTGTAGGCCAGATGAAATTGATGACTGTAGATCTTGAATTGAGGTATAATTCCCATTGGATATTGTCACAGGGATCATTTGAGGATGATTGAACATTTTGAGTGATGTCCTGGAACTTTTTAGGGTTTCCCAAATGTGGTCCCTGATTTCAGTCCTTGATGGGCTCAAAAACCCTAGTCTGGTGATCTGAGAAAACCTGAGTCTTGATGACTGGTGTCTAATCAATCATAGGTGAATGAATGGATCATTTGAGTCTTGTGATTGTATTAGAGGTTATTCTCTTACTGATTGATCCTCTGCCTGAACTCCTTTATCCTTGAGCATCCTTGACTTAGTACCCGATAAGCAAGTAACTGCTCTGAGTACCTGTCTTGAGTTTGATGAAATGTCTGGAGGTGTGATATCTCAGGGGGGGGGGTCAAAATTAGGGTATGACACTATGGTGCCTAGATCCAGGTCACAGGAGGTATATCACCAGTCGAGATGTAGTTTTCAATGAAGCTGAGATGACTTTCAAGAAAACTGTTGATGATGATGGTCGAAGTGCAGAAGAGCTGGAACAGGTAGAAATTCCTGTTGAGGTGGAGCAAGTTGATGGTGAATTGCATATCCCTGATGAAGTCAAAGAAGAAGCAGAAGATGCTGAGGAAGTTGAGGAAATTGTCGATGACTACCTATTGGCAAGAGATAGGTCGAGAAGAGTCATCAAGCCACCTCAGAGACTTGGGTATGCAGATCTTATAGCTTATGCATTAATCTCTGCAAGTGAGGTTCTTGATGATGAACCTAAAGATTATAAGGAAGTTATGAGGAGTCGAAATAAGACTGAATGGTTGTTTATTAAGTTAGCTTGTTTATTAAGTTAGCTTGTGTAATAGGCCTGGGGAAAAAGCTCATTAGTTAGTATGTTAAGTATTATTATAAATAGCATACTAAACTCTCATCATTGTATACTGCAAATCCTAATTTTCTAAGAGAAAGTAAAAGAATAGCAGTTACAACCAATTCTTGAGTTCTTCTTCTTCATTGTTCTTTATTCATCCCTTGTTTTTATTTACTGTGGAAATTGGTAAACAACCGCTGGTCCTCCCAAAGCCTTAAAACTAAGGGTTACTTGCAAGATTGACCAGTTGATCTTGAGACCACGTGCTAAAGTTTTTGGGATTGTATCTGTTTTGTCGAAGTGTTTGCCTAAGAAACGTGCTAAAGTTTTCCACACTGAATGTCAGATTCGACCGACAGGTGACTCGTGACCGACGGGACAAACCTAGACTTAAAGATTTTTAGTGAAAGTATGAGCGTTCTGGCCTTGACCTTCTGGAGTAACTCGTGACCACCAGATAGTGTCGACTCAGAAGTTGTTCTCTGATAGCAACAACCAGTTTCAGTTTACTTGGTTGAAATGACGATCAAAAGACAAAGTAAATGCTGGTTAAAGAACACAACACAGATAAAAGCTTCGAAGCGTATAATTAAAAAGTAAAAGGATTGCATTGAAAATAAAGATAGTGATTCACATACATCAAAACTTAAGGGCGGAAATTGGGCAGAGTGTAAGCAAACAGTTTGATTGTAATAGTGAACACACCTTTTCTACATTATTTTGCCCTATTTATAGGCTTTACATGAAGTAACTACCTATCATAATCTACGGCTAAGATTTGAACTGACACCAACTGCCTCGTAAGATTTTTCTCTGTGTTTGGCGCCCTTGACACACGACTTTGGCCTGGTAACCGTTCTTGGACATTTCAAACTTTGAAATTTAAATTCTCGCGCTTCAAGTTGCTTCTGGTAATCGTCTTCAATTTAGTGCGTCTCCTACCATGAAAGGCCTTGTCTAAAAATCTGGTAAGTATGGAATTCTTCCGTTCGATTTTTACCTTCTATTTCAACTTCAGACGAGTTCGACACCATTCTCTGTCGACTTTCACTTCATTTTTCCTCTTACAAATTTCTCGTTAGAATAAAAAAGTCTTCTACTGAGGACATGTGTCTTGCTTTGTCTCTAGATTTTTCCTGGGGTAACAGTTATATATATATATATATATATATATATATATATATATATATATATATATATATATATATATATATATATATATATATATATATAGGAGAGTTATATTGACTCCAAGAGTAAGTGTTTAACTCTTACTCCAAATCATAACCATTGATTATCATTAATCTAACGGTTTTAATTGATCATTTAATCTATTTATTTTTGGAAATATTTTTTTACATAAAACTTTAATTAAAACCGTTGGATTAATGATAATCAAGGGTTATGATTTGGAGGAAGTGTTGAACACTTACTCTTGGAGTCAATATAACCCTCCTCATATATATATATATATATAAATATATATATATATATATATATATATATATATATATATATATATATATATATATATATATATATATATATATATATATATATATATATATATATATATATATATATATATATATATATATATATATATATGAGGGATATTCTTAGTCCTTATTAATACTTACTCCAAATCTGAACTATTGATTCTTCTCAATCTAATGATTAAAAATAATAAATAATGAAATGTTAAGATATCCCTCCTCATAATAAATAATAAACCACATTCTATTAGAGTTTGACGTAACTCAGCCAGTTTTGTAAGGTGAGGAGTGTCCCCCTCGCTGCCGCCTTCCGCCACACATGTTAGTCTTCTTATCACTATAATTTAGATTTTCACCAAATTGGTAGGGCATCACTTAATCAAATCATGAACGCCTTAAAGAAGAAAACAAACTCAATTATTTGACGCATGTCATTTCCCTCTTTAATTTTTCTTGTACACTTTCCCATGTGCTATATATTAATAATAGAATAGAGATTCACAAAATTGGACAAGCATAATATTTAGCAACTAGCAATTTCACTCTCAAAAGAAGAAAAAAAATTGCCATAATGATATATTTTAAAAATCTCATTAGAATTAAATTCATACGTTTCAACATAATACAATGTTGACACATGTTTAATATTTTTCATAAAAAGACTTAACATATACAAATAATCTTAGCTGTGGAATATCTTAGTGCCGAAACTGAGAGAAAAATCACAAATAAAAACAAATTAGTATGTTCTGTCACGAATGAGACTCGTGTGGACCATTTTAATGTTTGTGTTTCAGTTTCATTTTTCTTCTTAAATACAGTACCACAAACCTATACTACACTTCCCTTGTCTTAACTCTCTTTCCAAACTATTTTATCTATTTCACTTTTACATATGGGAGAAGAAGCACAAGAACTGCAACTTCACCAAATAGGTTTGTCACATAATCTAATTTAATTATTTTATCAAAATTTTATGTTTATGACAAGAAAATATAAACAGTCAATTATTTCCTATCTTTCTTTTACTATATATATTATTTTGTTACTATGTTCACATGACAATTTGTATGAATTTTTGTAGAAGCTAATGAAGCCAAAGAAACATTATCATTGAAAGAAAATAGCTTTGAAGATCAAAAAAATATTATGATGAGTAAAAAAAGAAGATATTATTTCAAGATAGCCATTTATGTTGCACTTGTGTTGGTAGGGCAGTCAGCTGCAACACTTCTTGGAAGATTGTATTATGAAAAAGGAGGAAAGAGTAAATGGATGGGAACACTTGTTCAACTTGCTGGTTTCCCAATTCTATTACCTTATTACTTTTTTATCACATCAACCAAAAAACTCGCCGTAAATAAAAATAATAACATCGTTAATCCAATTTCAAATCCACCATCTGTTTTCATGCTAGCTTTTGTGTATGTCTCAATTGGTCTAATAATTGGATTAATTTGTTACTTATTTTCATTTGGGCTGTTATACCTACCTGTCTCTACTTTTACACTTATTTGCTCATCGCAATTAGGTTTCAATGCTTTATTTGCTTATTTCCTGAATTCACTGAAGCTCACACCTTACATAATAAACTCCTTAGTCCTTCTAACAATTTCTTCCTCCCTCCTTGTGTTTCAAAACGAGTCGTCGAATTCCACAAATGTTTCGAAGAAAATGTATGTGATTGGATTCATATGCACTATAGGTGCAGCTGCAGGGTATGGATTGGTCCTTTCCCTTACACAACTAGCTTTCAAGAAGGTTGTGAAGAGTGAGAGTTTCAAAGCTGTTATGGATATGATAATATATCAGTCATTGGTAGCTGTTTGTGTCCCTCTAGTAGGACTTTTTGCAAGTGGAGAGTGGAATGGTATAAAGAAAGAAATGGAAGAGTATGAGTTAGGGAAAGCTTCGTATGTGTTGAGTTTGAGTTTCACAGCCATAGGTTGGCAAGTCTTTAATATTGGTTGTGTTGGACTTATTTTCGAGTTTTCTTCTCTTTTCTCTAATGCTATAAGTGTTGTGGGATTGCCTATTGTTCCTATATTAGCTGTGTTTTTCTTTGAAGATAAAATGCATGGGATTAAGGCCATATCTATGGTACTAGCTGTTTGGGGCTTTATATCTTATATGTATCAACAGTATTTGAATGAGAGCAACGCCGAGGCAGAAAAGAGTGACACTCGTCACGTTACAAAAGTTATGTCTCCTTTGGAAGTGGATGATAGAAGAGGGTGATTGCGGACACATGTTAATCCAATGATCAGGCCAAGAAGAACTAATTCAATATGTAAATTATAAAAATTGAGTTGGTTTATATCATTGGTTCTTTTAATGTTGTTGTAAACCATATATGATTAATTAGTATATTGACTTAGTAATTGGAAGTCTAATTATATCTTAGTCAAAATTGTATGTGAAAAAGTTATGTGTAATGATATTTCAAAAAATTAAGAATTCATATATATGATGTGTTTTGACGATATAAACCAATGGACGCTTTTAGTGATGACGATTATGATGTATGTATATATGACATATGCCTACAGATATACAATGGACCGTGGCTATAAGTATCATCTCCAGTAACAAATTTGAATAAGTAGATATAGACATGAAAATTCATGGGTATATAATCACCCGAGTCTATGATCCAAAATAAAATGTTTTGTTGTGTTACCACTATCATTGTGCATTATGTGATAGAAAAAGAGGTATAGACATGTAAATCAATGGGCAAATGTGTAACCACACGTGTATAAGGTGTAATCCAGAGCAAAATAAGAAGACATGGCAGAGACTAATTGGTCATAGTTGTAAGAGATGATGTCAAGATTGATACTTCGATGTGTATTGAATAAGGGGGTGTATAATATCTTGGAAAATTAAATAAGTGTCCAAGGTGCTGATGAACAAATTTTTCGTGAATGGATTGTCTCCAATTTTCTGCCTTCAGCTTTCAATGCTGCTGCAATCCAAGGGCTGATATTCAATAGAGAATTAATGGTATTGGAGATGAATAGCTGTATAGTAAAATCTAAAGGTTGGAATTGGTGCTGAACAGAAGCAGCAGGGAGAAAGCTGCAGAGGATCCAAATTCAAATTTTTCAGAAACAATGACTATATATTTCGAAGATGTAGGAAGGATTTGATTTGTAATATTATGTCAATACCTTTAACATCATAACGCCCTGTCTGGTGACGCTAGTGGTGAAGGTCGTTGACAAAGACAATGAAATTATATTGGTGTGCTCATCATTAATTCTTGTATCCACTTCATGACAACTTTTAACTATGGAAAATGCACTTTCAACTTCGGTGTTATTACTACTACACTCTTGTCTTATTTTCAAAGAAAACAAAATCTAGAGGAAAGAACTTGACGGAATTGTTTGTATGTGAAAGGGAACAGAGATTACGAGAAGCAGAAAAATAAAACAAGTTATAGAAATAAGAAGTCTAAATCCAAGAATAGAAAAACAACATAGTGTTATAGTTGTAAACAAATCAGGCACTAGGATTTTCCAAACGGGATGCTAGACTCATCAATTTTTGTGAATGTGGTTGAAATTGATGATTCTTGTATCAAACGGGCGCACCTTCTATTTTATCTAATAACTAGGAAAAAGTGTGGTTTCTTGACTCTGAGTGTTTGTACCACGTCACACATCACCGAGATTGGACCAATTAATGCATTAAGATTAGGTTGTTTTAGATTAGTCTACTTAGTTGATGATAAATTATCTGATATCATTAGAATGAGAAAATTTAAAATTCTTATAGATGATAAGTGGTGGGTGAAAGTTAAACAATGTTAGAATTATTTTGGATTTTAGAAAGGTATTGATTTCTCAAGGTACTTTATAAGAAAATGTTTCATCTTACATGTTTTATGAAAATAGGGACATTATGAAGGTTTTCAAGGGTGCCTTGACGATGATGAAATCAAAGAGGATTGAAGGTAACATCTACAAATTGTTGGTGAATATTGTTGTAGGTTATTTTGTGTCTGCTGAGTATGATAGTGATACAACCAAACTTTGACATATGTGTATAACTCATCTCAACGAGTGTAAGATGATGGGCGTTTGCAATTTCAAGATGGATTTATGTAAGTAATGTGAGCTAAGGAAATAATTCCTTATTCATTTTAAATATAGGGAATGGAAAATAAAGGTTATCATAGGCTATGTGTGTGTATTGTGCGATCACACAACTCTCCATGGTTGGTTTCTTTTTATTACTCTTATGGTGGATTTTTGTGCAAGGTTTGAATGAATTTTTTGAAGTAGAAATTTAAAGTCTTCACCATGTTTAAGTTGATTATGGCAGAGATAAAGAATTAAATAGCTAGAAATATCAAGTATTTGTAGTTAGATAATGAGACAAAATAAAACGATTCAATTTTCTAAAAAATATATACAATCACAATATTCTGAGACTATTTTCCATTAAGACACCACAATATATTTGTTAGAAAAGTCTATATCTAAAATGGAAAGAGGTCTCAAGTTGAATGTTGGACTCTTTGAGGCTTTTTGTGAAGAGGAGGTTAATATGTTGTTCTATGTCATAAACATGTTACCATGGGCTTTTTGAAGGGTGTTGTGAATTCAATGCCAAGAACAAAGTATAAACCAATGGATGAATAAAGAACAAGGAAGAAGAAGAAGAACACAAGAATTGGTTATAACTGCTATTATTTTATTTTCTCTTAGAAAACAAGATTACAAGAATAACAAATTAATAATCTCTCTCACCCTAAATTAGGATTTGCTGTGTTCAATGATGAGAGACTAATATGCTTATTTATAATAAAACCTAACATACTAACTAATGGGCTTTTTCCACAAGGCCCATTACACAAGCCAACTTAATAAACAAGCTAACTTGACAAATTAGGGTTTAAACACTAAAACCTAATTTAACATGCTAACAACTTTAGCATCTTCGACACAAGCATGTGAACACCCTTCGACTTCATGCTTAAACTTGTCGAACCAAGAAGCTACCCTTCGACCATACTAGAGTTCGATCCAATATCTCACAAATATCCACCTTGGACCTAACTCTACAACATCAAGGGAACAAACTAGCTTTCTTCATGCAGCTTTATCAACTGCATATAGTGGAAAGACTTGCAACTCGGCAATGTCTTGGTGATCATATCATCAGCATTGTCCTCAGTCGAAACCTTCAGAACTTTGACTTCTCCATGCTCGATTACTTCTCTGACAAAATGCAACCTCACATCAATGTGCTTAGTTCGCTCATGATACGCTGAATTCTTCGACAGATGTATTGCACTTTGACTATCACATTTAATAGTGATACCTTCACCTTGAAGTTTCAGCTCTTTAGCAAAACCTTCATGCCACAATGCTTCTTTCACAGCTTTAGTTAGGGAAATATACTCCGCTTCAGTGGTGGATAGAGCAACAACCTTATGAAGTGTTGCTTTCCAACTAATTGCATTGCCAAACATAGTGAAAACATATCCAGAAATAGATTTTCGGGAATCCATACAACCTGCATAATCAGAGTTGACATATCCTTCGATTACTGCTTTACTATCTTCACCCAAGACTCCACCATAAATTAGGACCCTGTTCAGAGACCCATTTATGTACCTTAAAATCCACTTCAATGCTTGCCAGTGAGCCTTTCCAGGATTCGCCATGTACCTGCTTACAAGACTTACTGCATATGCTATGTCGGGTCTAGTACAGACCATAGCATACATCAAAGAACCAACTATATTAGCATATGGGATTCTATTCATATATGCTCTTTCGACATCAGTACTGGGACACTGATCTATACTTAGCTCGAATTGAGGGTTTGTCGGAGTCACAACTGGCTTCGAATTTGACATACCAAACTTTTCGAGAATCTTTCAGAGATATGCCTCTTGAGATAAGCATAACTTCCACTTCTTTCTATCTCTTCGAATGTCAATTCTAAGAATCCTGAAGGCAGCTCCCAGATCCTTCATAGCGAACTCCTTATTGAGTTCAGCCTTCATCCTTTTCGACATATCCTTCAGGTTGTGAAAATTCTAGTAACACACGCTCGATGTCAAACTGGATGTTATGACATCCACAATTACGCAGCACAGACAATAATAACAAACAGCATAAAAATGTAAAGAACATACAAAATTGTTTACCCAGTTCGGTTCAAACAACCTACTATGGGGCTACCAAGCCAGGGATGAAGTCCACTATCAATAGTATCAATTCAAAGCTAAACTCCCCTGTTTACAACTTCTCACTTAATCACTACCCAATGACCCTTCTATCTAGGTTCTACCTAGATATGGAATATCTCCATTCCACTCCCCCTCAATCACAGCAGTGATTACACATACACAATAAACAATTACAGATAGAAGACACACTTTAAAAACACACCTTGATCAGCTTAAAAGCTTCAATCAAGAGACACACACTGATGCTTAAAATCTTAGAGTGACACAACAAAAACACAAACTAATTCCAACGCAATCATCAAAGATAATAGCGTGGATCACAAGAGACAGTTACAGAACAGCAGTTCTTCACAATACACAATCTTCTGTCTGCGTTCCAAATTAGGATTGCAGTTCTTTTTATATGCAGTCTTGGGCCTTGGGCTTTTTAAGAAACACATTAGGGTTAACAAAGTTAACCTAATTCACATGCCAACTGTCTGTTACACAATGTGCTGTTAGTAGGATCTTCTGAACGAAATTTGTAGCACTCAATAAAAAGTTTCCTAAACAGATAAAAGTGATAAATCAGGAAACACAATTAATAAACACTAACAGCTCCTGCTGTCACACATGGATGTCATGACATCGATCATGACATTCACTACAAAACCTGTATTAGCTCCACATATATATGCAACATGCATATACACAATCAACCAGGTATGTTTTACCAATAATGCAGCCAACATGCAAACACCTTCAATCTCCCCCTTTGGCAAATTTTTGACTAAAACATCATGTCACACCATACCAGAGAAAAACTTGCAGCGGATAACCAAAACACAAAAACACAAGCTAATACAAACAAACAACATACATCACCAGTATACACACAGTGCTCAAACAAAAACAGACAGACAACCACAAGAATAGCACAAGCACAAACAGATCAACACAAAGATAAGCAAATAGAATTGTTGATCACACACAACCACCATTCTTGTTGTTCTGGGGTGACACATAACACACAACCACCATTCTTGTTGTTCTAGGGTGACATATAATACTTCTCCCCCTGTTTGGCCACAAATGTTGCCAAAACCAACAGAAATGTCTTCTCCACCTGTATTTTTTTTTGACTCTATGGTTCTTCAAGGATGCAGGCAGCAAGCTTGCTGGTTGTAGGCTTCTTCCTTGATGGAATGTCAGGGACATTTACTTCAATATCAGATTCAGGTTCAATAGTTTCCCGCTCTTTTCTTTTCTTTGGAATGACCCTACTCCAAGATTTTGAAGGACCAACCCCTTTACTCTTGGTAACAGCTTTGCTCTTTACAGGACCTGCAGAAGTACTCTTCTTCCTGACAGTGTCTTTGGCAGGGTTGTTCACTTGAGTGCTCCCTTTTGGTGATCCTTGAACAATAGCTTTGCCTTTTCTTCTTGTCATTAGCCTGTTGGCTACACTCGGATTCAAGGAGGTAAGTAATTCGTCGTCAGAGTACTCATCTAAGTCTACCACATTAGTATCAGCTTCAATATTGGCCTTAGGGTGCTCATTATTGTCAATGTCATTGACATCCTCGGTGACATTGGTATTCTTAGTAACCCCTTGTTCATCCTTGTTGATTTCTAGATCACTATCAACGGTGTGAACAGCCTCAGCCTTACTGGTGTTATTGAGGGGATCAGCCATTATGGTTTGAAGAGGAATAGATATTCCATGCACTTGATGATTCTCCTTCAGAATACGATTAACAATCCTGATAATTACGCTATCGACATACTTGGATCCTTCTTTAGTAAGTTCCTCCATGGTAGCAGATGCTGAGGATTTGGTACCCTTGTTGTGAATACCCTCCTTGGGTCGTTTTGCATGAGTCGTTTTAGGCTTTGTGGCCTTTACTTCGTCACTGCTAATCGTCCTTAAAGGGACAACCTTAAGGACCCTATTAGGGTTAGAGGACTCTTCTGGTGCTGCTGAGTCTGAAACGGGAGATTCATCATTCGATTGCTGAGACATTCTGAACCTTAGAGAACCAGAACTTGTTTCACACTTGTGAGAGCAATAGAAGTAAATCAATCTCAGAGAGTAGCTAGCAGAACTACTAGGAAGGTTTTCCATTTTTAGAATATTAGGGGATCGAGGGAGCTTTATATGCACACTGAGTGAGGGAAATTTCAAAACATGGATTTTGACAAAGCCCAAGTAGTATTCCCTCACGTTGGTTAATTGCTATAATAAGTTTTGGTAGCAGATACCCAACATACCCTTTTCTGTCACATTGTCTTTAGATGTTGTTGCAACATTCTCTGTGACATTGCTTTCAGACAGTCCTTTAGGATCATTGCTCACATTTGACTTTTCCAGTTTTCTTTCCCGATCTGTAATGTCCATCACAAGGCTTGCTCTTTCTTCTAGCAGAAATCTATTGATACTTCTGTACTCCCTTAATTTTGCACACAGTTTCTCATTCATTACACATGTCTCAGAAAAGCCAGTAGAAAGTTCAATTTTGGTGAGTTCTCCAATATAGGATTCTTCATCAGATTCATCGGACTCATCAGATTCATCAGATTCGTGTCGATAAGCTTTTAATTCGTCTTTGATCATGGAGTAGTCAGAGGGGTGGACAGGTGTGTCAGGATTCCATAGATAGCAATTATCCTTAGATCTAAATCCCTTCATGACTTCCTCATTTTCTTCATTAGTGATGATGCACACATCTTTAGTGATGATGCACACAAGTAGAACATTGTTTAGATTGAGAATACCCACCCCTTCTGTCTTTCCAACACCTTTGACTTCTCTTATTTCTCCATCACCTAGAGTTACATAGTTGTTTCCTTCTAGTTTGAGATCTACTAGAGAGCTCTTCCTCCCGGTCATATGATTTGAACAACCACTGTCAAGGTACCAATCTTCTTTTGTTGGCCTCCTTAGAGAAGTGTGTGCTATCAGAGCAACATTCTTATCTGCCCATCATTGCTTTCTGTTGTAAGTATCATGATAAAGTTTGACTTGTTAAGTTTGGTCTGGATATCCAAATAGTCTGAAATAGAATGGCTTTATGTGACCAAATCTTCCACAGTGATGACACCTTCACTTCTAGAACATTTTCTTTGAGTGCCTCCTTCTTATGTTTCCTTGATGTTGTGACATTTGGATTGACATCTGGTTAGTCACACACTTCTGGGATTCTATCCTCCTGAGACCAGAGATTAATTCCTCTTTAGCCACAAATCCCACTCCATACATGTCTCCTGATCTTTGTCCAGATTCTAGAATTTCTTCTAGAGTATGAGATCCATTGTTCAGCATTTTGAATGACTTGGTCATTTGATCAAGTTTGTGGTTCAACATGTTTACTTTACTACTGAGGGAGTCTATGGTTGCAAGATGTTTAATCTTCTCAGTTTCTAGTTCTCTTATGATCACCTCTTGCTTCTCCACTTGTTTGCAGACTTCAGTATTTTCCCTACACAACTTCTTGTACGAGGCAGCTAGTTCATCAAAGGTTAGCTCATCATCACTGGAATCATCATCAGATTCATAGATTCTTGTTGAAACTGTGACATGCTTTGCAGTTTCCTTTTCTGAATCTGAGTCTTCGTCAGACTAAGTAACAGTCAGTCCTTTCTTTTGCTTCTTGTGGTAGTTAGGACATTCATCTCTAATGTGTCTGAATCTTTCACATCCATGACATTGAACCCATTTCCCTAGATAGGGCTTCTCCTCAGCTTTGAACCTTTTGCTTGAGTCATATGTCTGACTGATGTCATAGGAAGTGTTCTTGACATTGGGTTTGGACTTCTGATCAACCCTTTTAATAAGTTTGTTGAATTGTTTTCTAAGCATGGCTATGGCGTTTGATAAATTATCATCACTTACACCATTGCTTTCTTTTGAATTATCACCTGTGTTGGTGACAAACGCAATGCTTTTATTCTTCTTTTCAACAGGTTCATAGATGCTTGACTCAAAGGTTTGAAGAGAACCAAAAAGTTCGTCCAGCTTCATGTTGCTAATGTCTTGAGCTTCCTCTATGGCAGTTACCTTCATATCAAATCGCTTAGGCAGTGAGGATCTTCCTTACTAGTTTTTCTTCAGTCATTTTCTCACCTAAGGCTGCAGAGTTGTTTGAAATCTCGCGGACATTCATGTAAAACTTAAAAATGGTTTCATCCTATTTCATCTTGAGATTTTCAAACTTAGTGGTAAGTATTTGAAGTCTCGACATCTTTACCTTGGACGTGCCTTCTTTAGCTAACTCACAGTGTTGTACAAGTTTGAAGATGTTTTTATCAATACCATTGAACAGTGCACTTAGGGCCTTGGAATTGTCCAACGCTAACTCTTCTTCAGATTTTCTCCATTGAGTTTCAGGAATTAGAACAGTGGTTCCATCTTCCAGAATTTTCTCAGGATGTTTCCATCCACTTTCAACAGCTCTCCAGGCCTTGTTGTCCACTGACTTAATGACTGCTACCATACGAGGTTTCCAGTGGTCATAGTTAGAGCCATCCAGAATAGGTGGTCTGTTTCCAAACACTAACAGTTCCTTCTCCATAGTACCAGAATTTTGCTATCCCTAGATCTCACCCAGATGTAAACAGGCAGGGTGCCTGCTCTGATGCCAATTGAAAATTCTAGTAACACACGCTCGATGTCAAACTGGATGTTATGACATCCACAATCACGCAACACAGACAATAATAACAAACAGCATAAAACAGTAAAGAACACACAGAATTGTTTACCCAGTTCGGTTCAAACAACCTACTCTAGAGGCTACCAAGCCAGGGATGAAGTCCACTATCAGTAGTATCAATTGAAAGCTAAACTCCCCCGTTTACAACTTCTCACTTAATCACTACCCAATGACCCTTCTACCTAGGTTCTACCTAGATATGGAATATCTCCATTCCACTCCCTCTCAATCACAGCAGTGATTACACATAAACAATAAACAATTACAGATAGAATACACACTTCAAAACACACCTTGTCCTGCTTAAAAGCTTCAATCAAGAGACACAAACTCGTGCTTAAAAGCTTAGAGTGACACAACAAATACACAAACTAATTCCAACGCAATCATCAAAGATAATAGCGTGGATCACAAGAGACAGTTACAGAACAGCAGTTCTTCACAATACATAATCTTCTGTCTGCGTTCCAAATTAGGATTGCAGTTGTTTTTATATGCAGTCTTGGGCCTTGGACTTTTTAAGAAACACATTAGGGTTAACAAAGTTAACCTAATTCACACGCCTACTGTCTGTTACACAATGTGCTGTCAGTAGGATCTTCTGAACGAAATTTTCAGCACTCAATAAAAATTTTCCTAAACAAATACAAGTGATAAATCAGGAAACACAATTAATAAACACTAACAGCTCCTGCTGTCACACATGGATGTCATGACATCGATCATGACATTCACTACAAAACCTGTATTAGCTCCACAAATATATGCAACCTGCATATACACAATCAACCAAGTATGTTTTACCAATAATGCAGCCAACATGCAAACACCTTCAGGTTGCCTCATCAGGATCGTTTCATCTAGATCACCATACAAGAACGCAGTCTTCACATCCATTTGCTCCAGTTCAAGGTCGAACTGTGCCACCATGGCAAGCAACATTTGAATGGACCTATGCTTCACAACAAGAGAAAACACATCATTGAAGTCGACACCTTCTTTCTGAGTGAAACCCCTTGCGACCAACCTTGCCTTGTATCTTTTTGACGTCACTCCTTCAATTCCTTCCTTAACTTTGAAAATCCATTTACAGCTGACTAACCTTTCCCCAGTAGGTTTCTTGATCAGTTCCCAAGTGTGATTATCATGAAGAGATTTCATCTCATTATTCATGGCCTTCAGCTATTCAGTCTTATTTTGATTCCTCATAACTTCCTTATAATCTCTAGGTTCATCATCAAGAACCTTACTGGCAGAGATTAATACTTAAGCTATAAGATCTGCATACCCAAGTCTCTGAGGTGGCTTGATGACTCTTCTTGACCTATTTCTCGACAATAGGTAGTGTTGGAGCGGTAAAGCGGCAAGCAAAAAAAGTTTTGGAAATATTTATCCGGGAATTTATCGTGTCCACAGAGATTAGTGCTACTGAATCGTCGTTCGACGGATTCTTAGTTCTTGAGTTTGGGCTAAATGGGTTTTAAGCAAACAAGGAAAATATAACATTTGAACATAAAATAAATTCATTCTTGATAGAGAATAGCTTATCTGGTTTGAATCTAAACTACTCCTCACAAACTTAGATTTATCACTCCGCCGTACTCAATCTACAATACTCATCAGAATCACCAGATATCCCTCACATCAATGTCTATTTCTGCAACACCGACGGGAATTCAACTATATTGCTCTTTTGACGATGTCTCAACCGATCGAACAACACAGAGACATTAAACTCAGATATTATGTGGATGTTAACCCCAATCCTATGTCTAGAATCAAAAGCTAACTGATATCCCCCTAATCAAGATTTGTGATGTCTATTTCTACAACAACACAAATCCAACACATTTAAGCAAAAAGATCAAGGAAACACCGATTAAGATTTGTAAAGCAAACTTTATACAACTAGTAGAAAGAGTAACAAACATCCATGGGTTTAGAGTATTTACATACAAACTCACCAAAAGAGAAATACAAAGAGAAGAGAAGAAGAGGAATCAAACATTTCTTGGTTTGTCAACACCAATCGATGAGAAATTCAACCTCCGATCATCCGATTACAAGCTCCAATGGTGTTTCCAAGCTAAATCTACCCAAAAATAACCTAGGATGAGTTGGGGTTCAAAAATACCCAAAACATAACCTAAAATATATGTGGCTCGGTTAACAAACAAGGGATAAGTCCTAAAGCTAATCGAAACAAAAAGTTGCCTAAACCTAAGGGAGTAATTACTTCCACAAAGTTTCAAAAAATGAAATTTCAATCAAACTTCTTCTTCATCATATGTTTCACACCAAACACAATACTTATTAACACAAAGCTTATTCCAAACTCTTTTTGATATTTTTTTCTTCAAAATTTTCTTTTCTTTTCTTTTTGTTATCTTTCTTTTTCACATTTTTTCTTTTCTTTTCACAACATCATAATCAATCAACCAAAAAGTAAGTAAACATTCTCTCCCCAACTTGAATTCAACCACAACATAAAGTGAATACTCCCTACTTTCTAAGGCAAGGTAAAAATACAACTAAACATCATAGTTAAGGGTTCAAGAAAAACGATAATCAAAATCCATCAAAAATGTGAACTATGTCTCAAGTTCAAAAACAAAATGGACAATGATAAAAAAGGCTCAAAGGGGTTACGAATGGTCACACACTCACAAGGTAAATTGACATTTGGCTATGGTAGTTGTGCTCAAAATCAAACAAGTGCCTTGATCACTTTCGTGCATTCACAAAATCAATACAAATGAAAGATTAAACATAATAATTTCTAGTTAAAACAAGAAATGTCGGTCTCTCGCATATATACACAATGGAAAGCCACCTCACATTTATGGTAAAAAGGGAAAACTAATTGTGATTCAAGTCATGAGCAAGTTATGCAAAAAGAATGAGTAATATGAAAATTGTACAAATGAAAAGTCTCATAAACATGTTATGCTATAGAAAGCGATAAACGAGTACCTTGCGACGTACAAATTTGAACAATCATTACCGCACAACCGGCATGTTGAATCAATCAAAATTGGAGAATTACCAAATGCTACTTCAAGCGAATCGGGCCAAAATTTGAATCTAAACACAAACAAAAGAATTAAAAATAAAACCATAAAATACTATACCATAAAGCCTTGGTGTAAGTGAGAAAAAGGCTAAGCAAGTGAACCATTAAAAAGAATTCATTGGCCAAAAGTTACAGGGCGCGCGACGCGCCCTCCAGACCGCGCGACGCGCGGTAAGTTCTGCCAAACCAAGCTCTTCAGCTCCCAGGCCGCGCGACGCGCCCTCTTTGCACGCGACGCGCGCTACACCAGATAAACAAAAACCAATGCAGCAAAACATAAACTCAGAGCAACCTCCACTTATCACCTACACTACTAATTTACAGAAAAACAGAAAAATAAAATTGTTGGGGTGCCTCCCAACAAGCGCTTGTTTTATGTCGTTAGCTTGACGCCTTTATTGTGCTCGGGTAGTATCTTTCTCCACGACACGCCAACGCTTTCTCCCCAACGCGAACCTAAAGAAAGTGTCCTAACCACACACGAACAAACATTACGAAACAAGAGAATATACAACAATACGTAAACAACACGTATTAACAAACACGTAACAATAAGTAAAAACACAATTTTTACAAAAGTTTGGTGAAATTAACTAAACAAGTTGAGTAGTGAAGATTTGAAATTAAAGAAATATCCGAGTTCAACTTGTTTAATAAGTCCACCAAACAAAATTAGAACATGTATCTATACAATACACTATACAAAAGTATACAAGTATAAGGAAATTCACAAATATACGATATTCACAAAACTCAAAAACAAAGAAACTATCGCAATGCGAATTCAATAAAAACATCAATCCCCGGCAACGGCGCCATTTTGTTGGAGCGGTAAAGCGGCAAGCAACAAAAGTTTTGGAAATATTTATCCGGGAATTTATCGTGTCCACAGAGATTAGTGCTACTGAATCGCCGTTCGACGGATTCTTAGTTCTTGAGTTTGGGTTAAATGGGTTTTAAGCAAACAAGGAAAATATAACATTTGAACATAAAATAAATTCATTCTTGATAGAGAATAGCTTATCTGGTTTGAATCTAAACTACTCCTCACAAACTTAGATTTATCACTCCGCCGTACTCAATCTACAATACTCATCAGAATCACCACATATCCCTCACATCAATGTCCATTTCTGCAACACCGACGGGAATTCAACTATATTGCTCTTTCGACGATGTCTCAACCGATCGAACAACACAGAGACATTAAACTCAGATATTATGTGGATGTTAACCCCAATCCTATGTCTAGAATCAAAAGCTAACTGATATCCCCCTAATCAAGATTTTTGATGTCTATTTCTACAACAACACAAATCCAACACATTTAAGCAAAAAGATCAAGGAAACACCGATTAAGATTTGTAAAGCAAACTTTATACAACTAGTAGAAAGAGTAACAAACATCCATGGGTTTAGAGTATTTACATACAAACTCACCAAAAGAGAAATACAAAGAGAAGAGAAGAAGAGGAATCAAACATTTCTTGGTTTGTCAACACCAATCGATGAGAAATTCGACCTCCGATCATCCGATTACAAGCTCCAATGGTGTTTCCAAGCTAAATCTACCCAAAAATGACCTAGGATGAGTTGGGGTTCAAAAATACCCAAAACATAACCTAAAAAATCTGATTTTCGCCTATTTATGAAATTTTCAGATCTGTCCAGCGCGCATCGCGCCCAACTCGCTGACTTGAAAAAACAGCTTTTAGTAAAAATGGCGTAACTTGAGAACCGTAACTCCGATTTGCGCCCGGTTCGAAGCGTTGGAAAGCTTATTCACTTTCCTATCTAACAATGAATAAATTGCAATCAAATTGATGATTTTTATCATCCTCATTTTGAGCCTTAACCACCGAATGAATTGATTCCGTCGCTCAAAATCGCGCGTCTGAAGCCTTGTCTTCGACACTTTATTGCTCATACTCCAAATACGCAAGAATACCTACAAAAAGAGTAGAAAACTATCAAAAAGTATAAAAGTGTATGAAAATATATCTATTCACAAAGTATACGTATTTATGCACAAAACAGGGAATTATTCAACGAATATCAACAAAAGTCTCGATAAGTGCCACAAAACACATATACAAAATAAGTACATTTTGGCACTTAACAGGTAGTCATCGACAATTTCCTTAGCTTCCTTAGCATCTTCTGCTTCTTCTTTGACTTCGTCTGGAATATGTAATTGAGCACAACTTGCTCCACCTCAAGAGGAATCTCTACCCGTTCCAGCTCTTCTGCACTTCGACCATCATCAGTTTTCTTGAAAGCCATCTCAGCTTCATTGAAAACTACATCTCAACTGGTGATACACCTCCTATGACCTGGATCTAGTTACCATAGCCTATAAGCTTTGACTCCTTCAGGATATCCCATGAACATGCATTTCAGAGCTCTAGGTTCGACCTTGTCTTGCCTAATATGAGCATAGGCTACGCAACCAAATACTCTCAGTTTGTCGAGATCCGGTGGATGTCCCGACCAAACTTCTTCAGGTGTCTTCATATCTAACACTATCGAAAGAAATCTTTTTATCAGATATGTTACTGTCGAAACATCCTCAGCCCAGAACACCTTCTTTAATCCAGCACTAGTCAACATGCATCTGACTCTCTCCAAAATAGTTCGATTAAAGCTTTCCGCCAAACCATTTTGCTGTGGAGTACCTGCAGTAGTTCTGTGCTTTGCAATACCAGAAGTAGCACAAAAGCTGTCGAACGCCTCATTGCAAAATTCAAGGCCATTGTCGGTTCTCAATCTCTTGACCTTTTTGCCAGCTTGATTTTCGACCAGAGTCTTCCAACTTTGGAAATTCTCAAAAGTTTCATTCTTAGTCTTCTGGATCAACATGGATGTAATCAAGGGATCCATGTGTTCTTTGTTTGCCTCTGTTGAACTTCACTCTGCAAGATTTTCCAAGTACACAGGGTTCACAAAACTTCAGCTTTTCGACTTTGTCTCCACCAAGCAGATTTTGTTTCCCTAATTCGACCAGACCCCTTTCACTGACATGGCCCAATCTCATGTGCCAGATTTCTGTCTTCGATAATGGTTTCGTGGATGCAACATTTGTTGAACCACTTACAACTTCAGCCTCAAAGGTATACAAGCCTTGTTCCTTCATGCCTCTCAAGACTTCCTTCAACCCCTTCATGACTCTTAGGATTCTTTTCTCTCCTTGGAAAACATATCCTTTCTTGTTGAATTCATCAAGAGAAAGAAAATTTCTCTTCAAATTAGGAACATACCTGACTTCAGTCAACAACTTTATTGACTCATCATGGAGCTTGAATCTCACAGATCCAACACCTGCAATCTTGCAAGAATTGTTATTTCCCAACAATACTGGTCCACCATCTTTATCACATAATTCCTCGAACAAGTCTTTGTTTGGATTCATGTGCCAAGTGCAACCTGAATCCATAATCCACTCTCTTCTCGAGTCACTGCTTGAAACCACAAGAACATCAGATGATTCGAAATCATCTTGAACAATGGTTGCATTGCCATTATCTTTACCCCAATGATCTTTCAGGCGTTCAGGGCACACCTTTCTTGTGTGACCCTCCTTCTTACAGTGATAGCATCGAATACCAGATGCTTCGCCACTATAAGACTTCTGCTGACTTTTGCCTTTCTTCTTGTCGAACTTACCATCCTTTCGCATGAATTTTCCCTTAACGGCCAAACCTTCACCAACAGTCGAAGGTTTATGCTCCTTTCGTTCGTTCAAGTCCTTCGAATACAAGGGTGATTCAACTTCTTCAAAGGTCAGGGACTCCCTTCCATACAGGAGAGTTTCTTTGAAGTGAGCATGTGTTCGAGGCAAAGTGCACAATATTAACAGCGCTTGATCTTCGTCATCGATCTTCATGTCAATATTTTCAAGATCAAGAATCAGCTTGTTGAACATATCCAACTGCTCAGCCAACACTTTGTCTTCAATCATCTTGAATGAATACAAAGCTTGCTTCAGGTAGAGTCGATTTACCAGCGATTTGGTCATGATTGTCGTCGTTTCCTTTGATACCTGTCGAAGAACCTTATCACCAAGGCTCAACAAAATTGCGTTGTGTGCTTTCTTGATCAGGATTGTCTTCTTTCTTTCCGTTAATGCAGCGTTCATAGCCGTCGCACCCTTCAACGCTTCCAAACAACCCTGCTGAACTAGTAGGGCTTTCATCTTCAAGCACCACATACTGAAATCGTTCACTCCGGTGAATTTTTCAATCTCATACTTTGTTGAAGGCATCTTCTCCATGCCCACCGCACCAATTTGTTGTGAATTAAATGCCAAGAACAAAGTATAAAACAAGGGATGAATAAAGAACAAGGAAGAAGAAGAACACAAGAATTGATTATAACTGCTATTCTTTTATTTTCTCTTAGAAAACAAGATTACAAGTTTACAAGAATAACAAATAACCCCTCTCACCCTAAATTAGGATTTGCTGTGTTCAATGATGAGAGACTAGTATGCTTATTTATAATAAAACCTAACATACTAACTAATGGGATTTTTCCACAAGGCTCATTACACAAGCCAACTTAATAAACAAGCTAACTTAACAAATTAGGGTTTAAACACTAAAATCTAATTTAACATGCTAACATCTCTTGCATCTTTAACACAAGCATGTGAACACCCTTCGAATTCATGCTTAAACTTGTCGAACCAAGAAGCTACCCTTCGACCATACTAGAGTTCGATCCAATATCTCACAAAGGGGAAGGTTGCAGAAAAGATATGGACAGGTAACCCCATGTCCTTTACAATTTAAGGATATTTGAATATTTTAGCTTATGTGGATATATCCAATGAAGATTAATCTAAACTAGATCCAAAGTCTATCAATAAATATGTCTTCTTTGATGACAAGGGTTTAATTGGTCACTTGCAACAAATGTATTAGAACCTAAAAGTGAAACTTCCAACAATGAGGTCACTCGTGTGAATATTAATTCACTATAGCTATCAATGAGTAATAACTACTACAAAAAACACTTTTAACGTCAGACGCGAAATGCATTTTATCTCGCCAATTAAAGCGAGGTAAACAAGGTCGTCACAAAAAGTAAAGCCTTATCACCTTGGTGATTAAAACACTTAGGTAAAAGTTTATTATCATATAGATTCGAAGCTCAGTTTCTTCATTTTTATTATTTACAAAAACTAACACCTTTTTTATCTCGGTTGATCATAAAAACTGAGGGTTCCTTAGTTTTTTTACAAATAAATCTCTTTACAGTGTTTACCATAATATTACATTTTTTAATAAAACTCGTTACAATGTTTACCCGGAATATTACATTAATTATCCTTAAAGATCATATGTTGGATCTTCAATTCCTTGGTATTTTGGGCAAGATCAAATACTGGGTAACTTTTTTCTCAAAACAAAACAAAAGGGTTTGTCAAAGAATATTCTATACGAATCTTGCATGTATTTGTTTTTGGTGAAAAGAAAAAGTAAGATAATTAATATCACTAATCAAAAAATATTTTCATCACAAATAAAAATTTAATAGAACAAACCTTGAATCCAAATGATTTTCTGCTCTTGCAATATATCGTAGAGAACTTTTCCAAGTTTCCTTAGGTTTCAAGCGCTTCATATGTTTCATTTAGATTTCCAGGTTTCACGCGAATCACTAATGGTGGATTCTTGAGCGTTGATAACCTTTAAATGGACGACAAAGATTTGTTTAAGGTCGTTGATAGAAAATAGTGATAAAAAACACTTAACTATTATCTCTATTTTTAAAACAACCTAGGTATTAGATTAAACTTTTTTTTTTGCAAAAATGGTTACATTGTTTACCCAGAATATTAAAAACACATTGTATGCAACAAATCTTCGCAAAATATCAAGATTGTTTACCCAGAATATTAAAATTACAGCATGAGCAGGTCCCATGCAATATTTGTTGCATACAATATATTTTTAACAATTTGGGTAACAATGTAACCATTTTTGTAAAATAAAATAATTTATTTTACTCTAACCCCTTAATTTTAACAAAAACCAAGGGGTTAGAGTTTTTTTAAATGGTTACATTGTTTACCCAGAATATCAAAAATACATTGTATGCAACAAATCCTCGCAGAATATCAAGATTGTTTACCCAAAATATTAAAAATACAGCATGTCCAAGTCCCATACAAGATGCTAGAGATTTGTACTTGAATGACAGACCTGCCTTCACCAAGATTGATTATTGATACTATCATTATCACTTCCTTCACTAGCGTATATAATTTGCATGCTTTGAATGCATCCAACTTCTAACTAGGTGTTTGTTCCAAAAATTGGAAAATGTTTTCTCAGCACTTGCAATCCATCAGTAAAGACTTTTAGGAATAAATCATAGTTGTTCAAAACCTTTAACAACAACAACAAAACACCATTGTTTAAGGTGGATTGCAAAAGCTTAAAAAATATTTTGTTCAAGGTAGAAGAACTTTTTTTTCAGTTTTGCAATCCATCCTAAAAAATGATGCATTCGACGGTGGGGCGGCTAGAAATAAGATAGCATTAGGGTGAAATATTTTCAGCGAGTGTTTTATAGTAAAATCTGATTATTTTATCTCTCGGGTTATCAAAGAAATCGAAGGGTTAAAGCATTTATTTTACATTTGTTAAAATATAAAAACATAAAGTGCATTTGCTGGGATTTGAAGTATGTCCTTAATGGTATATCACTTTGATTTTTAAAACAACCGAGGCAATAAGTTGTTTCATATATATAAAAGGAGGGATATTCTTACTCCAAGAGTAAGTTATCAAGACTTACGCATTATCATGACCATTGATTCTTTTATATCTATGGTTAAAATTAATAAGTAATTAAATGTGTAGAGAGAAAATAATACTCATTAATTTTAACAATTAGATTGAGAAGAATCAATGGTCATGACGAGGAGTAAGTCTTGATAACTTACTCTTGGAGTAAGAATATCCAGCTCATATATATATATATATATATATATATATATATATATATATATATATATATATATATGTGTGTGTGTGTGTGTGTGTGTGTGTGTGTGTGTGTGTGTGTGTGTGTGTGTGTGTGTGTGTGTGTGTGTGTGTGTGTGTGTGTGTGTGTGTGTGTGTGTGTGTGTGTGTGTGTGTGTGTGTGTGTGTGTGTGTGTGTGTGTGTGTGTGTGTGTGTGTGTGTGTGTGTGTGTGTGTGCGCGCGCGCGCGTGTGTGTGTGCACGCATTGGAATAAAACATCGATTTTTTTCTAGATGACGTGAAAGCTTCGTCATGAAAGTCATTATTGGTTATAGTGAATGCACGGGAATTACCTCGACAACAAGTCAACCTAGTATTTGATAGATAAATTTATCATAAAACTCACGATTTATAGAGAGTACATGATTATTTTGTTATACTTGAAAGAGTACTTAGTCACATCAAATCACCATAAGTGAGTATGGAGACTTGTAAGTTTATGAGCTTATTACTAGTTGTGGAGATCCATCCACCTTTTAATATGTTATAGTTATCCCTAAGAAAGATAAGTGAATGAGTGATATGGTTGAGTATATAGATTCCATGAAGAAAAATCATACATAGGAGTTTGTTTACCTTTAGAAGAGGAAAATGGTTATCAATTTCATGTGGGTGTACTAGATAAAACCATTAGTGATAAAAAATTAAAGGGATATAGTCAAAACTCGTCTTGTTGCAAAAGATACTCATATTAGATTTTTTTTCTCTGATCATCAAATAGACTAAAAAATGGACATGAAACACTCAGTTAGAGAAGATGGACATGAAGAAATCATTTCTTCATTGTAATCTAGCTGAACAAATTTACATGGAGTTGTTGTGGTAAAAAAAGTATCACTCCTAAAAAAAATATGTTTAATCATTTCACAAATCATTCAAAAAAAGGTAATTTATGAGCTTAAAAGAAAATGGTGTTGGTTATCGTGCAACAAGGTTTTAGAATAGTAAAATATAATAATGAGTTTGAATTAGGGCCTTAAAAGATGTTCAACAATGATCCATTCAATGATTGTTTTAGTATCTATAATTTCGTGTGGTCTCAAGTCATGTAAGGCCATGACTAAAGTTTGTTGTGTCTGTCAACTACATGAAAATATGAAATAGTTTATTAAGATCATCTTATGACTAAGTCGTCATTAGCATCATTAAATTTCAAGTAAAACTTTCCAAGTTTACCGGTATGACCCTAATCATTTATGTATAAAGTGATAAATATATATCTCCTCGCTACTTTACTATATTAGTTCTTGAGATCCACTTACTAAGCAAACAACAAATTTAAATAAAATTGGATTTAACACTAAGATGATCAAATCTAGAGTTAAACATGTGAAAAAATATATATAAAAGATTAAACATAACATAAAATAAATTCAATGGCATTCAAAAGACTACATATTCATTGACTTTCACATTTCAAACAAAATAAAATTAGCTCATGGAGAATCTAGCGGCAACTGAATATTGAGATAATCGATTACATATTTTCATTGAAAATTGGAAAGGTGATAAACTTAAAGAAGTAACAAAAATCCCTTCCAATCTTTCATCTGCAGGTGAACTTCAATCACGTGCCTTCTAGTATTATCTTTGCAGAAGAATTGGATGAGGTGAGGAATGGTGAGAACTTTTGTTCATCCATTTCTTAGGTTTTCTCCATTTTCCTCTATCTTACCCCTAATGTAGAGCTTCCTTTCCTCTTATAGCTCTACATTTTTTTTTTCAATTCTCCTTGTTTATTCAGTTATCTTTAGACCAAGAATAAGGTATATTTCCTTTGTGAATTTTTTGGTATTTTATAGAATAAAAATGAGTGAGATATCAATTTTTAAATTTAAATCAAATTAAAATAAAAAAAGAAAATAAAAACAGAAATAGAAAATAAATAAATAGCATTGGATCCACTTCATTAATTGACGTGGCATGATCAAACAGTCCAAAGGCTATGGTTCATGGTGGAAATGAGTCAAAACGCGCACATGGAAACAAAAAAAGGTCAAGCTAATAGAATTAAAACAATTGTTTGGCTGTGATAGCTCAGATGATGACACCTCATCATCTTCAACCTCCATCCATTTCAGTCTCAACAAAAATTTGCAAAAATCATATTTCTTAGAATGGCAAAATGAGATGCTTAGACGAAACTTACAAATTCAGAGTTCAAATGAGATCTGAACAACGGTGATTTGCCTATCAAAAGCTTAAGAAATGAGGTAGAAAGGGTCTCTATTTATAGGGGAAGATGATGGAATGCTCAAACGTGTGAGAAGAATCCAAAATTGATAAAATCGTGTGAGCTTGCAAAGTGCCGAAAATGTGACCTCAAGTGCATCCAAACGCAACCAAAACTTGAGTTTAGAGGTCATTTCTCACTTTGCACATGTGAAAAACATGATTAAGGCCCTAAATTTAACAATATTTTGGCCTCTAATTGGAATTAAGATGATTCAAAAATCTAATATAGTGCAAACTTTAGCTTAAAGTAACCATTTTCAAATTCATGAGGCACCATGCACAATAGGCTTTTTGATCCCATTCTTTTTGCAATTGGTAGACCATATCAAAGATCACAATGTGTTGAGAAATTATTGATTTGGATGTTTGAGAAAAAACTTATGGCATGTTGAAGTTGGCACAAAAAACTGTCTTGACACTTCGAAAAATTTCTAAGTTCAAGTGCCTTAAAATGACCTGTAATGTTCTAATGAATTACATGGTTTTCCAAGCATTTTTAGAACTTAATCCTTGAAGAAAAATTGTAGGGGACATAAAGAATGATATTTTGAAAAAAATAATGAGCCTCATATGATAAAAATCGAGCAAGTTATGATCTTGGTAAGTTGGACAAAAATCACTTAAACCCACAAAATGACCCATAATGTTTTCAAATCTTTGATGATGGATTCCAAGCATAATTGGCTCTTGACTTGTAAAGAGAAGTTGTAGAGGATGACAAGAAAGGTTATTTTCCCAAAGAAGCATTCAAAAATGTTAAAAAATGAAGGAGTTACACTCTTTTGACCATAGACTTGAAGAGTTGACTTTTTAGGTCAAACCGCCTTCATCAAACTTAAATCCTTTGACATTTTCTTGTAATTCAAGGAACTACGATGCATATATGAACTCAAAATTCGTAAGATTGAATTTTTCCACACTTGAGATTACTTGATGATGAAGGCATGAAAATAAACTCATGAACCTTAGTCTTTTCTTGAGAAAGAAGTAACCAACACTTAAGCAATCTTTGATTAATTAGTGATGAGTGATGCTTGAGAATGATATGACCTAATATTATAGGTCAATATTTGATGTGTATGCCTTTGAGAATCATTGATGATTATGCTTTGACTTTGAGAACCCTAAACCCTAGCTGATGAACCATGATGGATGTCTCTAATCAAAACGCTAGCTTGCAAACAAAAATGAAAGAAACAAGATGTTTTTGATATTTTGATTAGATGTTAGTAAACAAAAACAATAAATCAAAACAAACAAAAGATCTGAATATGTGAAACATGATATGGATTGGAAACCTATTGAAGTTGCTCTTAGAAATTCTCATGCTCTTAATCAGGGTCGGCCCAAACATTTTGGAGGCCCTGTTCTGATTTTAAAAATATAATTTTTTTATTTAAATAATAATATATTTTTTTATTTTTAACATATTAAAAAAAGAGTTAAGTATGTTTTTCGTCCCTATAAATATTTTAAGTTTTATTTTTAGTCTCTATTAAAAAAATGACATAATTTAATCCCTATAAAAATTTTATGCATGTAATTTTAGTCCCTTCTATTTTTTAAAATTTTGAAAATTGATTAATTACCCTTAAACTTTTAAATTTTTGAATAATATTTTTATACATGTTTTGAATATTATAAAATATTTATGTTACAAATTATAAAAAAATTTAAAATAAAAAGAATTAAATATAAATTTTTTAAATTTCAAAAAATAATAATAAAAGTAATGCAAATCTCGACTCAGAAATCAAATTTTGAATTCCTTTTTTTTGAGGAATTTTTTATAATGTTCTAAACATGTTTGTAAAATAATCATTCAAAAATACACATCAGTTTAAAGTAGAGACTAAAACTACATGCATAATAATTTTATAGGGACCAAAATATATCATTTTTTTATTAGGGACCAAAAACAAAATTTGATAATTTTATAAGGACCAAAACTATACTTAACCCTTAAAAAATAAATAATATATATTTTTCAAAATAATATATTCTTTTATAAAAAATAATAGATTAAATCAAATACATCACTACATTATATTTTATCATAATAATATCATAACAGTTGAGTTCATCATATGAAATATCTAAAATATTTATAACATCATTTGTTAATATTTAAAATCTAAAATGACATCACGAATATTTATAGTATCATTTGTTAATATTCAAATACATCACTACATTATATTTATAATTTTTTAAATCTAGAAAAGTATAAAATAAGATGTCATCAGCGTTGAAGCATTTATAAGATTAACTTTGTTTTAGAATTAAAAAATAATAAAAATTCAAACGCAGGACATGAGACAAGTAAGGAAGGTGCCTTTACACCATTCATTTCACATTCTTCCACTGAACGAACGATTAAGGCCCCTAAGTAAGTGAACGAGTAATGTAAACTATTTAATATATAGATAACAATAATTTTATACAAGCCCACATCCCATTTTGAGGCCCATAAGTAAGTGAGGCCCTGTGCGGTGGCACTTGTTGCACACTCAAAAGGCCGGCCCTGCTCTTAATGTTATTTATGATGGAGTTGACAAGAATATTTTTAGAATTATTAATACATGCATTATTAACTCATGATGGAACTTTTAAAGTATGGATGGCAAGGCGCTTCAACTCATTGAATTGTTTACTTGTCAATCATTGAACTATTGATAATAGAGTTGTAAAGAATTATACTATTCTAGTACGAAATATTATGCTTTTATTCCTTGTACTAACACATTTGTTATGATGTGATCGTTGAGTTAACATTCTTTTTTGTTTGAATTATGATGACTCCACACAACAAATCATTCTTCATCTAAGCACTAGTGATCATGTAGTTTTTGGTGTAGATGATTATGTTTGTTTGGGAACATGTGATGATATTAGACTTAAGGCTTAAATGCTCAACCTTATTAACTTTGGCACAAATCATCATGTCCTATATCTTGGAGCAGATGATCATCTTTTTAAAAGTGCATAGATGATCATTTCTCCATCTAAGCTAATATGATCATTTTTCTTTGTTCTTGTAGATGACTAGAAATTGTTCTACACATGAAAACAAACATATTAGACTACCATTTATTCTCAATAATATTTTTATCAACAAAACTCCACAATTAGGGTTATTGTTCAGTGATAAAGAGTAATATTACTAATAATTTATTTAATATATTAGTGGTTATATTGTAATAGTTCTAGAAACTTCTTAGGTCTTGTGATTATGCCACTTGGATGGTTAAGATGTTTTAGGAGTAGTATTTAAGTGGTAGTATCTCTTTGTAATGAATGAATGAAAAGAAATGAAAGTTATTTTTAATAGTTTAATTTTGTCTTTCATTTAGTTTTACAGTTTTTCTCTAGTTTCGTTAGGGTTTAGATTTTGCATCCTAACATTGGTGCTTTCATTCTTGCACTCAATCTCTCCCATGGCATATCCATATTATCACTCTTTCATCCCTCCATATGTTGCTACATCACCATTTTATCATTCCTCCATTTCTCCTCATTACTCCATTGTTACAACTACACCTATATCATCTAACCCATATCCACCACCTATATCATCTAACTCATATCCACCACCCATAAACTCATACCCTTCACATTCAAGCTACCCTAACTACCAACCCAAACCTCAAGATTTCTATTCACAAATAGAAACTCTCAAACAATATTTGATTGAAACTCAAAAAATAGAAAACAAATCCAGAGAAGAATTGAAGGAACAAATTCAACGTTTGAGTGACTCTTTCAAAGCATCACAGCTTGCTTGTAAAGAACAAATTCAAACTCTTTGTGATTCCTTCAAAACAACACAAGAAAATTTTTCAGAGAAATATGTCGTTCAAAGAACTACAGAAAAACCTTCGGAAATAGAAGGAAAAAGTGACATCTTCGGTGACGTTGTTGGCTCCGACAACAATCACGACGTCTTCTCCAGTGACATTTTTGACTCCGGCAGTATTCCCGGCGTCTTCTCCCGAGAAATCGCCAACTCCACCGGTAGTTTTGAGATCTTCTCATGCAAAATCCCCAACCCCGACACCATATCAGACTTCTTCTCTGATGACATTTCCGATGTCAAAACATATCCGACGGAATCCCAAACAACACTTCAGGTGACATCTCCGAAAAAAACATTACCGTCGGCAAAAACTCCTATACCTCAACGTTTCCGCTCTACCTTCGATCTAATTGGATTTTTCACTGTTATCTTTAATCCCGGTGGAAAGTTGCTCGGACCACTCACTCCACTGTGCACCACCCCCTTCAATCCATCCTACACCAGTCCTTCAAAATTGGAAGTAACAGATCTGTTACTAATTATTGCGGTGTGTGCGGTTTCTGTTTTGGTTTAGTGGCATATTAAATAAAGAAGATAGTAACACCATTTTTTGCAGTGAGAGAAGTCATTTAGGAGATTTTGATAAAGAGAAGGACAAAAATTCTATTAAACCAACCAAAACCATCTCTCTCCCATGTGCTGCCTGCTTTTCTCATAACATGTGTAGTTGGTTTTCCATGATTTGTGGGGGGTCCACAATTATATTGGTGACAACTGTCTTCCATTTCCAAAATAAAAAGTTTGCTATGGAAAAAAAATTGTGGTCCACAAAGTATGGAATTCTCTTGACGATGACACTGTTGGAGTAATTGGTTTATATGGAATGGGTGGGGCCGGAAAAACAACCCTTATGAAAATAATTTACAATGAATTAGGAAAGAGGGAGCACACTTTTGATCTAGTGTTGTGGGTCTATCTGACATGTATAACAACAGTGTTGTTCTTGATGATCAACAGGTTACCTTCTTTTGGACATTGTCAAAGGATTCCATATCTATTGCTGCTCGCGGTGAGAAAAATAGTGGTTATCTTGCTATAGGATTTGGTAGTGGAATGGTGAACAGTTACACTTATGTGGGATGGGTTGATGACAATGGTGTTAGTCGTGTTGACTCTTATTGGATTAATGGACAAGATGCCTCGGGTATACATCTTACAAATGAGAATTTGACACATGTAAGATGCAAAACAGAAAATCCAAAGAAGAATTGAAGGAACAAATTCAACGTTTGAGTGACTCTTTCAAAGCATCACAACTTGCTTGTAAAGAACAAATTCAAACTCTTTGTGATTCCTTCAAAACAACACAAGAAAAATTTTCAGAGAAATATGTCGTACAAAGAACTACAGAAAAACATTCAGAAATAGAAGAAAAAAGTGACATCTTCGGTAACGTTGTTGGCTCCGACAACAATCACGACGTCTTCTCCAGTGACATTTTCGACTCCGGCAGTATTCCCGGCGTCTTCTCCCGAGAAATCGCCAACTCCACCGGTAGTTTTGAGATCTTCTCATGCAAAATCCCCAACCCCGACACCATATCAGACTTCTTCTCTGATGACATTTCCGATGTCAAAACATATCCGACGGAATCCCAAACAACACTTCAGGTGACATCTCCGAAAAAAACATTACCGTCGGCAAAAACTCCTATACCTCAACGTTTCTGCTCTACCTTCGATCTAATTGGAGTTTTCACTATTATCTTTGATCCCGGTGGAAAGTTGCTCGGACCACTCACTCCACTGTGCACCACCCCCTTCAATCCATCCTACACCAGTCCTTCAAAATTGGAAGTAACAGATCTGTTACTAATTATTGCGGTGTGTGCGGTTTCTGTTTTGGTTTAGTGGCATATTAAATAAAGAAGATAGTAACACCATTTTTTGCAGTGAGAGAAGTCATTTAGGAGATTTTGATAAAGAGAAGGACAAAAATTCTATTAAACCAACCAAAACCATCTCTCTCCCATGTGCTGCATGCTTTTCTCATAACGTGTGTAGTTGGTTTTCCATGATTTGTGGGGGGTCCACAATTATATTGGTGACAACTGTCTTCCATTTCCAAAATAAAAAGTTTGCTATGGAAAAAAAAATTTGTGACACTATTGTTACAACCTTGAGGACAAGGTTGTTTTGAAGGGGTAAGTAGTGATAAAGAGTAATATTACTAATAATTTATTTAATATATTAGTGGTTATATTGTAATAGTTCTAGAAACTTCTTAGGTTTTGTGATTATGCCACTTGGATGGTTAAGATGTTTTAGGAGTAGTATTTAAGTGGTAGTATCTCTTTGTAATGAATGAATGAAAAGAAATGAAAGTTATTTTTAATAGTTTAATTTTGTCTTTCATTTAGTTTTACAGTTTTTCTCTAGTTTCATTAGGGTTTAGATTTTGCATCCTAACCATTAGGGTTATTGTTCTTCAAATCTTTTTTTTCAACACATTGTTCCTTGCTACATTATTATTAACATCATTGATATTGGTTCCTCCAAAACATCAGCAATTTGACCCATTTGAATGGAAATGGCTAGTATTTGATAGATTGTGGTGAAATTTTATATGATTGAATTGAAAATTATTAATTGACAATTGGCATCGGACAGGAGGGATTCCTACTAGACATGGCAATAGGAAGGGTCGGGAACGCTTTTTACCTCCCTAAACCCAAATCCGAATCTCCAAACAATCCCCGTTCCCCGTCCCAAACTCAAACGGGAATGAAGAATCAAAACTCAAACCCGTCCCAAACGGATTTGGGTATCCCCGTACCCGCCACTATCCATTTAGTAAAATCAATTTTCTTAATTGAAATATTTATTTTTTTCCAAAATCAAATTACATTATAAATGATAAAATAAAATATTCTATATACATTTTAAATATTTTGAATAATAAATACAAATCAAATTATTAAAACATTGGTCCATGTTTAATATTCTAATTTATCAAAAATAAATAATAATGTATATAATGAAATAAACGGGACGGGTTCGGGTTAATACTAGTGTCCTCATTACCCGACCCGTCCCCATATTTTGTAATCGAGAAAAACCCAAACTCAATTAAAACGGGTTTTTCCCGTCAATTTTGGAGTGGGTTCGAATGAGTACTCGCGGATATGAGTTTTGTTGCCATACCCTACCAAGCTAATTTGTATTTCATTGGTATCAAGATTCTAAGTTAGATTGATATCATAAATTTCATCTTGTTAGGACATATCAAAAATTGTTTATATACTGATTATATAAAACGAAACAGTTTTTTTTTTTTTTTTAAATTTCTTAATAGGGCAGTATCGTCTTTTCATCTCTCTTCAACCGAAGACTTCCATTCCCTTAGAAAAGATCCAAAAAAACTTTGGCATTTTTGTTGCTTTCGAGTTAGGCAACTTGTTTGGAAGTTTAGAGTTTTGTAGTTTTGCAATAATGGAGGACAAGGGCGTATGGTTAGTCATCATGAAACATGGAACTTGTTTGAGTTGCGTTTTAGCTTTGTCTTCACAAGAGTTCTAATCTCATGGAAAATAGACACGCTGAAAACAATGGAATTGTTTTCTCACCAACTCATTGGTAATGAAAATCACTATCACATTATTTGAATTTAAGGGTTTAGTTTTTCTTTATTTCTAATATTTTCTTAATTTGAATATATAACTCCCATCAGAGTGAAATATATCACATTTTAGCTTTCTGAATTTTATCGGTTCTTATTGAAAATATATATGTGTAAGTAATTTTATATTAATTAACTCTATAAAGCAAGAGAGATTCTAATATTATATAAGTCAAAGTATTTTTAAATTGTATTTGAATATATTTTTTTTCTTTTATGTTATATTTTTACACTCTCCTGTGTTAAAGTATTTTGGAAAATGTGGATATTAGAAAGAGTGTGTGATGGTTGCTTAGCAACAAAAAAAAAGAGTGGGGTACATTAGGGGTGGCAAAACGGGCCGCCCGCCCCGTATTATGCCCGCCAAAAAACGAGCGGGACGGGCATGCCCGCCAAGTAAAATGGGCATCAAAATCATGCCCGCCCCGCCAAGATGGCGGGTTGGCGGACGGCGGGCTTACCCGCCTATTTTTATTTATATTTTTTTAATAGATTAATATGTTTTTTTTACCTTTTAATTAAACTTTTCACTTATTTTTTAAAACAATTTTCTATAAAAATAATTTTTAACAAATTTACTCTAAAAAATATTACATATATTTATAAATAAATGTATAAAATAAACCATCAAGAATTGCAATTAATAGAATTAACTAAAAATAGAGTGAGTTTTGGAGGAGGAGCGGGTTTTGGCGAGCGGCGGGCTTTGGCGGTGCGGGTATGGCGGGCGGCGAGTTTTGGCGAGCGGCGAGCCTAAAATCCCAACCCAACCCGCCAATTTTTGGCGGGTGCGCGGGCGGCCCTGCGGCCCCGGCCCGTTTTGTCACCCCTAGTGTACATATTGTTATAATTTTTATATAACTAGTATATAACCCGCGCGTTGCGCGGTTAACTTATAATATATTATTGGTGTTGTTTATGAAATTTTAAATTTTATCAAAATTTTAAATTAGTATTTTGTTTGTAAAGTATTTTTTAAATGATTTTATTTGAGTAATTATTATATGTAGTTTTATAAACACATATTTGAGAAAAAGGTGAATTTTAAGAATAATATAAAAGATCAATTGATTATGTTTATAAAAAAATTTTAATAAATTTATTTGAATAATTATTATATATGAGTTTAGAATAATATTTGAGAATATGTTGAATTTTAAGAATTTAAAAAATGGTTATTTAGGAGTTATTATTTTATTACTTAAGAAAATTTTATTTTTTAAAAGGAGATAAATAGATTTAATTTATATGATTTGTTATTGTGTAAATATTAAAAAATTTAAAATATTTATTTAAATTCACTCTTAAAAATTAATATAGTACGTGTAGATAATAATCTATATAAATAAAATAAAATAAAATTGTTAAGTATTTGCAAATTATATATTTGAATTATTTTTATTATTGTTATTATCTATATTATTATTATTTTAAATATCAATATAAAGTCAACAAAAGGTATAGTAGGAACCATGGTTTTTATTAAATACTAATTAAAATTTAATCTTAATATTTTTTGATAAATATAATTCAATGAATAAATACATTTTAAAATATTGTTATGTAATTAAGTTTAATATTAATTTAAATTTATTTAAAAATAAAAAGTAGAAAGTTTTTAAAACTTGAGATAACTAATACTTATTTTGATAAATTTAATTTTCTTCATTGTATTTATATTAATTATAAAAATTCAAATATGCACAATGAATATTTGGGAATTTTTTAAACTATTTTAAATTAAATTTTTAAATATTATTTTATAATTAATTAAACAATGCATAAAATAAGTAAAAATTAATCATACTTAAATCTTAATAATTTTCTCTTGTGTAAGAAAAAGTAAGAATTTTAATTAATTGATTTTGTTATAAAAAAAACTTAACTATCGTAGATATTTTCCAATGAAAATTAAAGAGTCAGAAAATGAAATATAACATAACATAAAAGTCTAAATATAAATTTTTTATTCCATATGTGTATAAATATAGCATTATAATATGTGCACAAGCTTTTTTGTTTATTAGCGTAGGATAATTGCTTTAAAAAAGTTTAGGATTAGAAATCATCAAAAGTTATTTTGAATATAAATAAGAGTGTATAAGAGTATATTTTTATTGGGTATAATATTTGTAGTGAAATCTTTATTAATAAATACAACAATAACATACTAATGTAATAGAAATGGGATAAGTGGTGGTGTATTTACTCTCCTGGTTGATATAAAAAATACGCATATTTTTATCAACCAATAAAAGAAAATGAGAAAGAAAGGTAGAATAACAAACTTACAAAAATTATATAAATAAAAAGAAGAATTTTATGTAATTCCAATATTAGGGTTAAAGACATGTATTTATGTGAATGACTACTTCATTGACCTCCATTGCAGCAATAATGCATAAAAGTCTCTTATATCTTATTCTCCTGGTTAATATAAAAAAATAGTCATATTCCTATTAACCAATAAAAAAAATAACAAAGAAAAGTAGAATAACAAACTTACACAAATTATATCAATAAAAAAAAAGTGGACCAAAGAGATGTACTTACATTTCATAGACTTCCTAAACAACAATAGTACAATAAAATTGTATCATCTTCCTGTAATTCACATATAAAAAAAATCATCTTCAAATCAAACAATAAATAATTATAAAGAAAATTAGACCAGTAAACTAACAAAAGTTATATCAATTAAAAAGAAGAGGTAATATAATAAAAAAATCAAAGAACACCACCAAAGATTTGTTTGTAGAAAATGGTGAAAACTCAACATCCAGTATTTATAGACACGTGATTATGAATAGAATAATAATCAATAATTAAAATAATAGTCAATCAAATTATTAATTACAATTCATATCAATGTAATAAGTGGGTGAATGGTCCTAATTAAATAATAGCAGTTATAAAATAGAAGAAAATGTTCAAATATTTATATTTATATACTTATTTCATCAATAAGTGAGTGAATGAATATAGTTAAATGATAGGAGTTATAAAATAGAAAGAAAAAAAATAGTAAAATTTATGTATGAGTTATATTTATATATTTATTCAATTAATAACATTTTTAAATTATTAAACTTATATATTGTATTTACTAATTCATTAACCTTCTAGTATCCTAAGTGGAGTATTAATTTTTTATATTTTTCATAGATTTTAAATTATTCATTAATTTCATTCATTGCTATTCATTTCATTATTATTATTATTATCATAAAATCTATAAAAAAACATTTTTTTTAATTTAAAATCATCTGATTTTTTTATAAAAATATTATTTAAGTAATTTATGTATATTTATAATGTCAAATAAATAAAAAATTTAAATATATGTGTAGTTAATAGATAAAAAATTAAACATAAAACAATCAAAAGAGAATTATTATCAATATTGTGGGGAAATTTTTTTCTAAAATTTTATATGGACACTCTGTTTATTTTTTTAAATAGAACGGTGAAAGTTAATGGAATTTTCTTAACTTATTCATTAATTTAATTCATTGCTATTCATTTAAATATATATTTTTATTAATTTTAATTTCATATAAGTTTTATTTAAAAGTACGTATAATTTAAATTTCAAAATTTTAACTTATTATTTAACTCTGAAATATAGAAAAGAAATACTTTTAAATTTATATTTTAAAATTAATACATATATATTAAAATTGAATTTTATATAATACATTAAATGAAATTTGTTGGACCGTTTGCTTATTTTCATGGATAAAGAAATAAAATAATAATTGTTACTAATTTAATATTTAGTAACTACAATAAAAATAATTATTATTAAGATAGTAACCGAAATATACTAATAATTATTTTGATATAATATAACCATTATAAAATATAATAATTATTTCTAATTTAATGTTTAGTAACTCCAATAAGAACAATTATTATTGTTATAATACTAATGAAATATACTAATAAATATTTTTTTATAATATAATCAAAGATAAACTTTGTGTTACTAATTTATCATGTAGTGAATGAAATTCTTGGGTTTTTAATAATTTAATTTAATTTAAATATGTTGTCAAGTAATTGTAAATATGAAATGTTGTCAAGATTTTGGATAGTTTTAAATTTTAACTACGTTGTTATAATAATTTAATATATTTTATAATTAAATTGAAATGTTGAATTATATAAAATTGAAAACTGTAATATATATATATAATATATTAAACGGATAATAATAATAATAATAATAATAATAATAATAATAATAATAATAATAATATTAATAATATTGTTTAAATAAATTTTGAATCTATATATATATATATATATATATATATATATATATATATATATATATATATATATATATATATATATATATATATATATTTTAAATTGTCATTTTAACAACGATCGTGATTTTTCTTTAATTGTGAAGTATGCACATTATATTTGTGTTATAATTGTTGGGGTTGATTGTATGTTTAATGTTGTCTAAATTCTTAAATAAAGAAAGTTAAAAAGTAGATATTTAAGAAGTCCCACATTGCTTAGTATGGTGAAGAAGGGGAAGACCAAGGCTATATATTTGTTTTTAGATGCACTAGTCAAAAGCACTTTAAGCTTATATTTTATTTTTTTTCTTCAGCTATGTTA
The DNA here is from genome assembly GCF_029867415.1 of Vicia villosa. Lineage (NCBI taxonomy): Eukaryota > Viridiplantae > Streptophyta > Magnoliopsida > Fabales > Fabaceae > Vicia > Vicia villosa. Next base: position 107,307,671 of record NC_081182.1, on the reverse strand, counting down.
TTTCCCAACAGTGGTATCAGAGCTTCGGCTCGATAAGATATTACAATTCTTAGTATTCTCTGTGGTTGCAGCATTGTCTGATCTTCCACATAAGAAAAGAATTGTGATATTGTGAAGGTGCTGAAGAAGGGGTGGTACTGTGAAAGTGTTGTTTATGGAGGTTCTGGCTAAGAAAAAACTTGGTATTTAAGCGTGTCCGTTGTGACCCACCTCTCTTTTCTGGGAACCTACCTGGTGCATTGTTTGCAGTCTGCGCGCAGCTACTATGTCTTATTCAAGTGTTATGAAGTTTGACATAGAGAAGTTTGATGGAAGAATCAACTTTGGCTTGTGGAAAGTACAAGTCAAGGATGTGATGATACAATCAGGATTACACAAGGCGCTAAAAGGAAACACTTCCAACATGGAGGCTGACAAGTGGGAGGAACTAGATTTGAGAGCTGCAAGTGCAATTCGTTTGTGTTTGGAAAAGAATGTTCTCGCGAATGTGCAGAATCTTTCATCAGCCAAGGAACTCTGGGAAAGGCTCGAAGGGTTATATTAGACAAAGGACATCTCAAATCGTTTGTTGCTAAAGGAGCAATTCCACACTTTTCGCATGGATGAGGATACAAAAATCTCTGATCATCTTAGTACTTTGAATAATATTGTTTCTGAGCTTGAATCTATTAAAGTTGAGATTGATGATGAAGATAAAGCGTTAAGGCTTATTTTGTCCCTTCCACCTTCTTATATTCATCTCAAACCTGTTTTGATGTATGGGAAAGAAAAGTTGAGTTTTGAAGAAGTTACAACTAAAATTATTTCTGAAGAAAGGAGGATGAAAAGTGATGAAAGTACTTCATCAAACTCGGCGTTGCTAACTAGAAGTGGGGCTAATGGGAAGAAGATCCATGCAAATAATATGGTGTGCTGGAAGTGTAGAAAGTCTGGGCATTAAAGATAAATTGTCCAGGTGGAGCAGTATCTGAAAAAGACTCTGAGGTAAGTGCTAGCAACGTATCCCTTGTTTTAGGAGATGATGGGGATCCTTTTTAGAAGATAAGGTGTGTCCTTATGGTATTTTCGCTATACCGTGTAAAAGGACAAATCATTGCTAGTGGATTCAGAACAACACACGGGCATTGGTTGACATTGATGCAAGGTGTGTGGTGAGATGTGTCGATGGCTGAAGAACTTCCTAAAAGCCAACATGGGAGTTGCACCATAATCGTTCAGCAAGGTTTCAACGTGAAGAAAAATTCTTGGGATGATAATTTCAAGTGTAGTGTACTCTTTATGGTGGAGTATGATAATTTGATTTGTCGGTACAAACAATGAGAATTATGATTGTCGGTGTAGACAATGAAGATTGAAGACCGTTACAATCAAGGTGGAGATTGTTGGGGTTGATTGTATGTCTAATGTTGCCTAAATTCTTAAATAAAGAAGGAAGTTAAAAAGTAGCTATTTGAGAAGTCTCACATTGCTTAGTATGGTGAAGCAAGGGGAAGACTAAGGCTATATATCACTACAAAAAAAAGCCTCAGTAGTGACGTGAATATCACGCCACAAACCAAAAAAACACATCACAAACCAATATTTGCGAAGTGAAAATTCACGTCGCAGGAGGCAAGGTGGCAACTTTTAGTGACGTGATTTTCACTTCACTATTTAGTGAAGTGAAAATCACGTCGCAAAATTTGGGTCAGAGATTAATGCATTTTCAGTCAGAGCAGGCGTAGCAGCGTTTGGGTCAGAAAAGCATCTTTAGTTGCGACGTGATTTACATGTCACTACTTAGTGACATGGCAATCACGTCACTAAATTTGCCTAGGAGTCAACTGAAATGCGCATTTAATGTCTAATGTTGCGACGTGATTTTCACGTCACTACTTAGTGACATGGAAATCACGTCACTAATATTTTTTTTTTTTTGCAAAAAACCAAATATATATATATATATATATATATATAATTAAATTAATAAACTAAATATATTAAAATTTATAAAATTTATAAATTAATTCAATAAACTAAATATAAATCTAATATTAAAATTAAGAAAGTAAAATTATAAATCTAATATTACTAAATAATGTAATTATAATTTAATTAATAGTTTACACAAATTCAAAATTAAAAGTTATAACAACAAAATAAAAACTAAACTAAATCAACAATCAATCCGGGTCGGGAAACTCATCCTCATTTAGATTTTCCTGATCAGTCGGCACAGAACCCCCCATATTTTGGTTTCCACCAAAGGATTGCATAAATTGTCGCATTTGTGCCTCCATATCTGATTGTCTTTTCGCCATGACCTCCATTTCCCGCTGATGCTCACTCCGCATTGCCATCATTTGGGCCTCCATTTGGGCTTTCAGTGCCGCTTCACGTTCCGCCGCCTCACGCCTCACCTCATTTATCGCCAATTGTCTTACAGTGTCTCTCTGTTCATCTGTTAAAGTTACAGGACGTGGACCTCCTTCCCCGTCGAGAACTCTTTGATATAGAGTTCTATCATCGATCTCAAGGTGCCTGCCAAATTTCCACCACCAAAAAAACTCCCGTTAGGCCCCTTGCCGCCAATGACTTTACTCCAAAGATAAAAATCTACATCTGGATGAAGCGGCTCTCCCGGTCTTGGAGTATACTGAGGATTAGCAGTCAGAAATTGTACAAGCAATGCCTGATAATCATCCTACACATACAAAAAAAAGTTAAATATAATTTAGTTGCCACATGAATATCACGCCACAAATTTAGTTGCCACATGATTTTCACGCCACAACATGTCACATGCCACATGAAAATTATAACACATACATTCTACCTGTCATAATTAATTAATAAATCAGAATAATAATACTGATTTAATTCATACATTATAACACATACATTCTACCTGTCGGAATTAATTAATAAATCAGAATAATAATCCCGATTTAACTCATACATTATAACACATACATTCTAACTTTGATCACCAATTTGATTCATATATATCAACACTTTATCGGCACTTCACAATCACCACCAAATACATCACAATTCATCGCTTAAAGAAATACCGATAGCTTAACCAAATATAATACGGATAGCTTAACCAAATATAATACCCAACTTTAACCAAATAATACCGATAGCTTAACCAAATATAATACGGATAGCTTAACCAAATATAATACCCAACTTTAACCAAATAATACCGATAGCTTAACCAAATATAATACGGATAGCTTAACCAAATATAATACTCAACTTAACCAAATAATACCGATAGCTTAACCAAATATAATACCGATAACTTAACCAAATATAATACCCAACTTAACCAAATAATACCGATAACTTAACCAAATATAATACTGATAGCTTAACCAAATAATACAGATAGCTTAAAAAAATAATACCGATAGCTTAAATAACTTACCATAGCTTTTTGTGTACGACTGTCAACAAAAGCTCCTGTTTTCTTTTTCCGAGTCCTCGCAACCAGCTCGGTCATAAGTGGAGGTCTATTTAATTTCTTAGTCTAAATAACAAAATAAACTATAATTAATAATATCAATTATTAATTGAAATTATAACTTTGAGAAGTGGTAATAATTATTACCATACGACGAACATGCTCAGCAGTGCTTATACTTCCAACAGCATTAAGGCAACAACCCTTTTCAGATGCTCTCATCTTCTTTGCATTTTCAGATTTGGCCGCAAACTCATCACTCTCCCAATATTTAAGAAGTTCCCGAAAGATTTCTTCTCCTATCCAACTAGGACGGATGCCATGAAGTTCCCAACGCTTTCTAACACATCGTAGCATGTCAGAAAGTCGTCTTGCAGTTCTGCCATAATAATTTTTTTTAATCTGTCTCTCTTTCATTGGTTCCCACACACATTTTTCCTGCATTAAAAGTAGATAAAATAAAAGTTAGATAATTGTAGTGAAAAAGTTATTTAAATAACAATAACTTAAACAATAAATTAAGTATACTTGAAATTTCGCAAACCAATGATCTCTATCATCGCCCTTAACATCTTTAAAAGTCTTTATAAGCTTTTTATAATTCTGCTGAATTATATAACTTATAACTTTGGCAGAAGTCCGACTCGGCGTGAATCTAAACAACATTAATTGAATTAACATTAATTATAAAGTTATAAAAAATGGAAACGTATACTTAAATAAAAATTGATAAATAAGAAACTTACGAGTTTCCTTCGGGCCTAATAAAAAATCTCCCGTCAATGATATGAATCTGACTCGGATCATCATCCCCTCGAAGATCGCTCCCATCCAACTGATCATCCGCAGTCTCATCCTCCGCCTGATCATCATCCTGTGGGGGCACATGTGGGGGATGTGGGGTGGGACCAGTCTGTGTGGGAGGTGGAAAACTAGATCCTCCAGTCTGCTGGAAAGATGAGGGACTAGTCTGTGTGGGAGGTGGAAAACCAAATCCTCCGGTCTGCCGGAAGGATGGGGGCACATGTGTCTGCTGGAAGGATGGGGGCACATGTGTCTGCTGGAAGGATGGGGGCATCTGTGTCTCCTGGAAGGATGGGGGCATCTGTGTCTGCTGGAAGGATGGGTAACCAGGTGGTGGTGGGGTAATAAAAGACGGACTGTCATATGGATACTGAGAGAAGAGTAGTGGTAGAAAACCCTGAGTACTGGTCATGGACATACGATTAACCTGACTCTACGGGGGAGGACACGTGGCCAACTGAGGTGACTGACATACTACTAATCGTGGGCGTTGGTGCTTCTTCTTACCACTATCATCAGCTACACCCTTACCTTTATCAAGTCGGGGTGGCATTTTACCTATTTAAAGAGATTACACAATTAATATAAATATATTCAGCAAATGGTTCACTAAGTAAAATTATAAAAATATAATCTCAACAACTGGTTGTCATTAACACATTCAATACATAGTTCATTAAGTGAAATTATAAAAATACATTTTCAACAACACATATTCATTATTCTAAATCTTCGTGCTCGTCATCCACATCATTCTCATCATTTGATGTGATATTGTCCTCAGATGCAATATCTTCATGCTCTTCATCCAATATAGACGAATCAACTAGATGCCCCTCAACCATTGTATCAGACAAACTTGTAGTTTGTTCATCTGCAACCACATCATTAATTTGTTCCACTTCATCAACTTGGAAAGCAAGATCTTCTTCCACTAGATCGTCAGATTCAATATGACCCATTGGTTTTGTTTTTATGACAACACACCACCCTCGTTTACGTGGCACAAATGAAGGATAAGGAACATAGTAAACTTGCCTAACAATACGTGACATTATGAAAGGGTCATACTCTTTGTACCTCCGGTCCATTTGAATCTCAACAGTACCATATGTCCTTTCTATTTTTGTGCCTCTAGTTGGATCATACCATTCACAATAAAACAAGACAACTTTATTTTCCGAGTCCAAGTAAGTGTACACCAACTCATAGATATGTTTGACAAAACCATAGAAGTCATCTTCACCACCATCTGTAACTCCTTTCACAAAAACACCACTGTTTATGGTCTTTTTCCCTTCAGTCCATGTATGAGTGTGAAATTTATATCCATTCACGAAGTATGTGTGCCATTCATTTGCGCTTTGAATAGGGCCTTGAGACAAGTTTCTCAAATGGAGTATTTCGGGAGTCGGTGCAACAATGCTATACATTCTCTCCTTAAACCATGCTGGGAATTGAGCATGGATGACACCAGATGTTGATTGTACACCGGTAGTATAAAAATAGGTGTTGTTGAATTCCCTAAAAAGAAACACATTATAAGTTTCAGAGTAATGAGTTTTATGATTGTAAAGAAAATTAAAAGTTAGGGGTATGTATACTTACTCAAGAAATGGTTTAACTTCAACGCAGTTGATCAAGACATGAACATGGGCAGATTGCATTTCTTGTTGGGTCAACCAATGCACACCCTTTTTTCCAGATGGACGGCCTGGAAGCCCGAAGACCGATAAAGTGAATTGACTCCTTTCACTAACATTGACAGGATTTCGAATGATTCTTGGAGTTAACATCAAATGCTTGAAATAGTGACTGCAAAAATGTGATGTTTCTCGATGCAAGTAATGTGCACATATCGACCCTTCAACTCTAGCCTTATTTTTTACTGATCGTTTTGAATCACCCATGAACCTTTCAAACGGATACATCCACCTATATTGAACAGGTCCTCCAAGATAAGCTTCATAGGCGAGATGCACAGGTAAATGTTCCATGGAGTCAAAAAAACCAGGCGGAAATACTTGTTCCAACTTGCATAGAATGACTGGAATATTTCGATCCAACTTAATGACGTCATCTACTTTTAAAGCTGAAGCACAAATATCTCTGAAAAATTGACTAATTTCGGTCAGTGGATTAAGCACATGTTTAGGTAGAGAACCAAATGCAATTGGTAGCAATTGTTCCATAAAAACATGGCAATCATGACTTTTCATACCATGCAACTTCCCAGTGTTGTCGTCGGCACACCTTGCTAAATTTGAAGAATAGCCGTCGGGCATTCTCAATTCTTTTAACCATCGACAAACCGCTTTACCTTCTTGGGAGGTCAGACTGAAACAAGCCTTCGGTTTCAATAATTTCCCATTTGGTTGAGGCTTCAACTCCAACTCTTTTCGATTGCACCATTTTTCCATGTCATGTCTAGCCTTCTCATTATCTTTCGTCTTGTCTTTAACATCCATCACAGTGTTAAATACATTATCAAAAAAATTCTTCTCAATATGCATAACATCTAGATTATGGCGCAACAAATTATCTTTCCAATATGGAAGATCCCAAAATATACTTCTCTTTGTCCAATTGTGATCGACCCCATATCCTTCAATTCTACATGCCTTTCCAGTATCTGTAATTTTTGGTAGCCCACAAACTTTATCCCATACAGCACCTGGTGACAATCGGGGCGGAGGCATATCTGTTACCTATTTGTCTTTTATGAAATTTGTCTTGTTCTTTCTATACGGATGATTTTTTGGTAGAAATCTGCGGTGACACTCAAACCACGAGCTTTTCCCCCCTTTATCCAACGTAAACGCCTTCGTCTCTTTCATACAATGCGGGCAACCCATTCTGCCATGTGTACCCCAACCAGACAACATGCCATATGCTGGAAAGTCGTTGATGGTCCACATCAAGGCAGCTCGCATAGTAAAATTTTGTTTACGTGATATATCATAAGTCCATTCTCCACCAATCCACAACCTCTTCAAATCATCAATTAAAGGTTGTAAATACACATCAATTCCGGCTTTTGGACTCGAAGGTCCTGAAATGACGCACGTCAAAAACATATATGGTTTTGTCATGCACATCTCGGGAGGAAGGTTGTAAGGGGTTACAATAACTGGCCAACAAGAATACGCACTTCCCGACGCTTGAACATAAGGAGCAAAACCATCTGAGTATAATCCAAGCCTGACATTTCTAGGTTCTGCGGCAAAATCAAGATGTATTCGATCAAAGTGTTTCCATGCCTCGCCATCAGATGGATGCCGCATAGTGTTTGGACTTGTTTTGTTTGTATGATGCCATGTCATCTGACTTGCACTGTGCATTGAAGCAAACATTCTTTTTAACCTTGGAATTATCCGAAGATAAAACATGGACTTTTCTGCTACACGGTCTTGATTAGTGTTAATGGCTCTACTGCGAACTTTATATCTTGGACTCATACAAAATTTGCATTCCTCCAACAATCCATCCTGAGTACCAAACTCATTGTCATAAAACAACATACAACCATTAATGCAACAATCAATCTTTCTTACTCTTAAGCCCAACTTCGACACCAACTTCTTTGCTTCATAAAATGTTGTAGGTAAGTTGTCTTTCATTGCAGTTGAGTCCAACATCATTTTTACAAAGAATTCCAAACACTGATCAGGAACATTCCAATTTGACTTGGCGGCCAATAATCTCACACACATTGATAACTTGGAGTCAGACGAACCGTTAAACAACGGCGTATTCATCTCATTCAACAATTGATAAAATCTCTGCGCTTCTTCGTTCGGAATCTCTTCCCCATCACAATCTTCAGGTTGATCATAGGTCACATTTACACCAAAAGCATCCTCAACCATGTCACCGATCTGATTAAAGTTTTCCTCATATTCAATAGGCGGTCTTTCCTCATATTCCATTGACGGACGACTACTTGAAGCATGCGTACTGCTAATCTCTGGTACGTTACTCGGCAATTTTTCACCATTAAACGTCCAAACCCAATAATTTTCCATGAAACCCCTTCTATACAAATGCCTGACCACTTCATCTGGGTCACTAATTATAGGTCTACAATCACATTTAAGACAGGGACACCTAACTCCTCCTTCGCTTCGACAACATTCTTGAGCAAACGCCCACGTGATAAACCCGTTAACTCCTTCTATAAAATTGAGTTTAAGTGCACGTCTTCCTGGTTCCACTCTATCGTACATCCAACTACGATAATACAAATAATATTCCATACTGCACATATATCCAATCATTCTCTTTTTAATAACAATAATTAAACATGTACTTATATCAACTATAAGTAAATAATTAAACATTTACTTATATCAACTATAAGTAAATAATTAAACATTTAATTATATCAACTATAAACAAAATATTATTATATTATTTTTCAAAACAAAATAATATACTTCACACTATAATAAACATTTTTAAAACAAAATAATATATTATTTTTTAATAACTATATGTAGTAACCTTCATTTAAAATGTTGTTTAAAAAATACTAATTCACACTATTTTGTTCTTAACAAACTTATTATTCCTTTTAAGAAATATAAAATATAATTCTAATCCATTGTATTTTATTTTAAATATATACCTAATATATTTCATTTCTAATAACATTAATTTCATTTCTATTTTGTTCATCAATTTTTATGATCTCTAATCATCAAAATTCAATTATACCAAATATACAAACTTATTATACCTAATATATTTCATCAATTTTTCATCATCTCTAATCATCAAAATTAAATATTCAATTAAAATTTAATATTCAATCTATTCAATCTATTTCAACTCTAATCATCAATTTTTTTACTCTAATTTACAATCTAATTTTCAACTCTAATTTTCTACAAACCTAATTTACTACAAAACTAACATCCATCAATTTTAACCTTCAATATAATTTTCTACAAACCTAATTTTCTACAATCTAATTCATCAATAAAAAAAATCCTAAAAAAAATAAAATGCCAAAATTACCTCTATCTTCCTCTATCAATCTTCAAATATCTTCAAATATCTTCCTCTAATCTTCAATCACAAATATTACTCCTAAAAAAAGTTTATAACACAAACAAATAAATTATAAAAATTAAAACGAAATTAACAAATTAAAACGAAAATGAGGAAGAGATTTCATACTTACCTTGAATGGGGAAGAGATTTTGGGAGAAAATGAGGAAGAAGGGTTGGAGAAAATGGGGAAGAAGGGTTGGAGGAAATGAGGAAGAAGAGAAAGAAATGGGGAAGAAAGAGTTCTGGAACGAGGGAGGGGAAGAAGCTTTTTGGCAAATGTAATAAAGAGTTTAGCGACATGATTTTCACGTGTCTAGGTTGCGAAGTGAAAATCACGTCGCAACTTCTTAAAGCAATAATTGTGTCACTCAACGTTCAGCATTAAATATGGCGTGGTATACTAAAAATAGTTGCGACGTGAAATACACACCGCAACACAAAAAAATGAAAATTTGAAATTCCCCCCTTTGAAATTCCCCCCTTTGTCAGACTACTTTACCTGTTTTCAAATTTTTTTAATTTATTTAAGTGTTGCGACGTGTTTTTCATTTCGCAACTTTTTTAAAAAAATAATATTTTAAGACACCCCATGTGCCAACGTTCGTTTTAGTTTTTTAATATAAAAACCCTATAGTGACGTGATTATCACGTCGCAACTCACTTTTTTGAGCCACGTGATAATCACGTCGCAACATTTAAGTGGCTATATCACACTTTTCTTGTAGTGTATTGGACTTAAGTTCTTTGTTTTTAGATACACTAGTCAAAAACACTTTAAGCTTATATTTGATTTTTTTGTTCTCTTATGCTCTTGTATTATAGTGTTGTGAGATTTAGTTTTAAATATTTGTTTTGTAAGAGTGTGGGTGTACTAGGGGATTGAGGTGAGAGTAGAGAGGTCTATGTGTCGTAAAATTTTCATATAGTAATAATTCTCTGGTTGTCTATTTAGACAACGGTCGTGGTTTTTCTCCGATTTTAGAGTTTCCACGTTATATTATAGTGTTATTGGTTGTGTTCTATTTATTTATTTTTTTCTTCAGCTATGTTATTTCCCAACAATAATTGTGTGATATTTTCTCTACCCAAAATTTTCCCATAAATATTGAATTCAGCTAAGCGTTATTAAGTCCCAATAAGTAGTATTTTAAATTTACATAAAATGAAACTTAGATACATGATATTTTAAGATTTTTAGTGAAAATGTATTATCTCTCTTCTGATCTTAAAACATTTGGTTCGTTATTGTTGATGATTCCTTTGATTTCTTCAAAGTAGAATCATGACCGTTTTATAACTATAAGAATATAAATTCTAAAGATGACAAAATTTTACAAATCAAATTCATATTATTATAGTTGTTGATAGAGAGTATTTGTATTGTCGATTTTTCTAAAATTGGGTTAGTTGTTTATTTTATTTTATTATAATTGAAAGTTACTGAAGTCCTTATATTCAGAATTATTAGGAAGATCCTAAAGTCCCACATTGGTTGGAGATAGAGCATTGAAAGAGTATATATAGATATCCACGCACCAAGCCCAAAAGGAGTGTTGGGCGTGAGGGGGTGTATTAGGAAGATCACATTGGTTGGAGATAGAGCATTGAAAGAGTATATATAGAGGGACACCTCTAATAAGAATTATTAATATTTATGTAAAATTTAGACATATTTAGTTTTCCGGTCGCTTAATTTGTTTTAAAGATTTATTTTAGTCTCTTATTTAATAAAAATATAATTTAGTATCGCAAATTCAATTTCGTTAATTAATATAAAATTTTGAACAAAAACATTAATCTAGGCTCTTCCATTTTTTTTCAAACTACATTACTCTTTTTTAGTAAAGAATTTCTCAAATTCCCTAAATATTTTGTAAATCATTCATCTTTAATTTTCTCCAATTTTATTTTCTTGTTATTTTATTATCAAGTTTCATTATATGTCGTGATTTTCTTCAATTCGTAAGCGTTAATTTAAAAGAAGAAGTTGTCGTCGTTGTTGTTGCTGGCGAAAGATCTTCTTGATGTTGCTGAAGTCGTTGTTGTTGATTTGAGGAGAACCCCAAATGAGAAACATGTTTTGATTTTGACTCGGAAGAATAATGTTATCAATGTGGTTCATGAGCTTCAATGAGGAATTATTAAGATTGAGATCAGCTAAAACATTATGAGTGAGATCCTTCAAAATATTCTATCAGTCCAATTAGTTCTTGCTAGGGATGAATAGTAAAAAACCAAAGTGAAAATTTGAAATTATATTAGAATAAAAAATTTAGAATGATTCTTCAAATGAATGTATACAATAATTTGGTAATTTTTAATTCATATTAGCTATACAAACTTTTCAACAAAGTTAGGTACTACTCTGGCCTGATTTATAAGCAAAAATTCTCTTTTTAGGTTTATTGAATAATGAATGTATTTAGTCTGCATAAAAGACCAGATACATTCATTATTCAATGAATCTAAAAAGAGAATTTTTGCTTATAAATAAGGTCGGAGGGAGTAAAAGAAAGAAAAAAAATAAAGTAACCAAATCACGCACACGTAGTTAAAAAGTTATGTGGAATGCAATATAAACAAATTAAGTCATCTACGTTTAACCACTTCATCAGCAACGTGATTGGAATCTCAAAAGTATTCCCTTCTAGTTTGAAATCACCTCAAAGAATTCCAACTAGTCGAGTTTCATATTTTAAATCACCAAATAACCTTTATCCAATCCCAATACGATTCCACGTTTCCACGTTCGAAATAAACTTTTTACTAGTGTTTTCTTTTTCTTTTTTAATGAAAAACATAATTAAATTATATAGTTTTGAATTCCCTCTTTTTTTAAAAAATAAAGGGACGTGAGACTTATTGATATGTATTTTTTCAATCAATGCCAATAATTTTCACTCTAATTGAATTTAATATAAGTTATATTGTCTTCACTTAGAATCATAGCTAAAAAAATTATCATACTCTACTATAAAAAGTATAGTCACATAAAACTGCACCACTTCAATAATTTTCACATTTTTTCAAAGACATTCATAGTTTAAAAACTATCATACTCTGCCAAAATAACAGCATACTTCACTTGAAGTTAAATAGCTCCAAGAATTTTCACGTATCAAAAACCAGGTTGAAAACTTATTGTGCAACTTCGATGTTGATTGTAAGCGTTTTAGCCACCGACATAATCTCATAACAAAATTTGCGATATTGCAAGCATTTGACTCGAAACCCTTCTCTGTCTTTCATTGAGACATGGAAAACAAGACATGGAAAAATGTCTCCCCTGGTCAACGTTAATGATGGCTCTGAATATGTGAAACTTGACATGGATTGGAAACCTATTTAAGATGAAGTTGCTCTTGGAAATTCTCATACTCTTAATGTTATTTAGGATGGAGTTAACAAGAAAATTTTTAGGATTATTAACTCATGAGGGAGCTTTTAAAGTACGGATGTCAAGGCTTCAACTCATTACCACAAAATTTAAAAACCTGAAGATCCTTAAAGATGAAACTATTTCCTATTTCATTGTTCCTCTTTATGACATTGTCTATAAATATTCTTCTCTCAATGAAAGATGTTAGAAGATAATCTTGTGAGAAAGATTCTAATATCATTTTCGAAGAGGTTTGACATGAATGTTACGTCCATTAAGGAATTAGAAGATGTTTCCATATTGAAAGTATATGAATTATTTGGCTCTTGGCCTATTTTTTCGATGGAAATTGAGGGCAACACTTACAAGAAAAACAAAGGAGTAGATTTTAAATCCAATACAATTGATCAATGAGATCATGTATCCAATTACATTGATAAAAATATTGTTGATTCTATTGTTATGCTTGCAAAGAATTTTAGTAGTGTTATGAGAAGACTTGACGGAAGGCCTAGGAAAAATATTTCTTCCAATGTCAAATATAATCAACAACAAACTCCTAGAAGTGGTAACCTTCTATGTCAAAGAAAGAGGGGAGGAAAGCAAAATCCCTCTTAGACTCACTTTTCGCTCCCCTCCAAATTTGAGGGATATGAAGGGAGGGAAGATTCAATAATCATAATTTTATTATTTTCCCTATTTTAACCTCAATTATTTTTTAATTTTAAGATTGTCCTTGTTTAATTATTAAAGACTAAATTTTTTCTTTATATTATTTCACGTTTATTTTATTTCTATTATGTGGTTGCTATTTGTGCGTTGTTGCCCTCATGTGAGTTTTTTTCCTTTTTATTTTATTGAAGTTCCCTTTTTGATATTAAGTTATTTTTTTATAATAATAACATACTTATACTTGTATCAGTTCTTATTTATAATATATGATAGTAATAAGATTTTTTTTATTATATTAATAATAATAATAATAATAATAATAAGATATAAAATATACAAATATAATATATTTATGTTATAAATAAAAATTTTAACTCTAATTAATAATAATAATAAGATATAAAATATACAAATATAATATATTTATGTTATAAATAAAAATTTTAACTCTAATATTATTTGTTCAATTTTTTTTATAATATTTTAACATTATTTTATTTATTTTTAATTATAAAAATTGTTTTATTGGGTTAGATGAATCAGATGATCAGATAATGGTTTGATTTGCGTTGAAGATATATAGTTCAACTAATGTGTGTTGTTGTTTACGGTTATATTATAGTTTATGAATGAACAAGTTATTGTTTGGTGAAATTTACTCAATACTATTGTTATTTAGAATTATTTTTACTTAAGTACAAATAATAATATTTATAAGGATAAAAAGGTAAATTGATTTTAAAATCCCTCTCATCCCCTTGTGAACCAAACATACTTGTTGTTAAAAATCTCTCCCCTCCCCTTCCTTGAACCAAACATATATTTAGTTAAATTCCCTCCCCTTCATTCCTCTCCCCTTGATTAAATTCCCTCCCCTCCCCTCCGTTGAACCAAACGGACCCTTAGAATGATAGCTAAAAAAAATTATCATACTCTACTATAAAAAGTATAGTCCATAAAACTACACCACTTCAAAAAATTTCACATTTCTTCAAAGAAATTCATAATTAAAAAACTATCATACTTTTCCAAAATAACAGCATACTTCACATGAAGTTAAACATCTCCAAGAATTTTCACGTATCAAAAACCAGGTTGAAAACTTATTGTGCAACTTCGATGTTAATTGTAACTGTTTTAGCCACCGACATAATCTCATAAAAAAATATGTATCCATGCCCATTTACTAGCAATTAATCGTCCTTTTTAATGACAATAGAAATATCATAATGACACACTTCTCAAATTTTAAAAAAGATCATCATCTCCTATTGTAAGAGCGACATTGCAAGCATTTGACTCAAAACCCTTCTCTACCACTGCCTCATTATGATACTTCTACTCTACATGCCCAAACTTTTCACATTTCCAATATCTCACATTCATTTCATTTTCTTTCTTCATATAAGATCTTCCTCTAGCAATCAACATTGTGTTGGATAATAGGTATAATATGTTCATATGAAGATGGAAGAGGAAATACGAGTCTGAAATATTTACCTTAATCATCAATATTGACTCGTATACTTTATAACTCATAAACAGTACCATTGAAAACATTGGGATGATCATATACTTTCGTATTTTCATCCATACACAAACTATTAAACTACTCCTTCAACAACAGCCGGTTTGAAATATCATTTTCTTGATATAGACCTTCGGGTTTCTCCCAGATCTCTTTGGGTGATGATGTACCAAGGAAATTTGCAAGAATATAGTAAGCCAAAGAAATGTGGATTGTATTTGAAGCACTCAAAGCTAGTTTCTCCCATTTATCACTGTCAAAGTTGGAAATGTTTCCATCCAACGTCTTGTGTAATTCTAATTGTATTAAAATATCACAACCTTTGAAAATTTTGACATTGGAACCAAAACCTTTTTTGCAGCAAAAAATATTCTCCACCAACAAAGAGTATAAAACTTATTTTTTGATTTCAAAGATCGGAAAAAGTTGCAACAAGTGAACATACTAAAAATTTTATACCCCGCCAAACCAAGGCTCGTAATACCAAGTGTTGGGCAGCCTGGGTAAGGTGGAAGCATCAATAGGACCAATTACCCATGGCAACAAGAGATGAAGATGTCACATCTCCACCTAACACCTTAAGGTATCTAATATATGATTCATCTCTTATAAATTCAGCATTCCACCCAGTCATAGGCGATGTGAGAATTAATCACCAATACTTGCATCGAATAATATCTTAGATAAGTGTGTGTCTTATGTACCATATAACTTTCCAGAAGGTCACCCATCTAAATACTACTTCAAGTCAAGCACGCTTAGCTATGGATTTCTTATTTGTAAGGCTACCAAAAAGAAGATGCATGTTGTTGGTATAGTTAGTACTAATCAATCCATATAAGTCTTCCTTCAACCATGCAGTTCCATACTACACATCCTCAGGATTTCTCTTATTTTGATGTGAATTTGGTTTTTCCCTATAAGCTTCAAGGAGCCACTCATTGTGATGCCTTGTGCATTGGCGACCACTCTCCGTCCTCGTCGGCCACAGGTGTTACACCCCCTAGTTGAACCATGTCTTAAATACCACTTATTAGGGAGTAAATGGAAGGTGGGAACAATAATGAGACCAATGCTCAAGAAAATCAAAGGTAGAGTTCATATCTCCACTCAAAACCTTAGGATAACATGGGTCATCTTTCTTAGATATTCATCATTCCCCTCATTCTAAGTAACGTGAGATTTAATACTCACACATGGACTCAAAAATTCAAAAAAAATTATTTTCATGCGCACCCTTTATGAAAGCATTCTTTCGAACCATATATTTTTTGTCACAAGTTCCCCATTAAAGACACTATTAGCTATGTTCAAATTTAAAATGTACTTTTTATTTATAAAGTTTCATAGAATACTAAAAACTTCTTCGGTAGAGGTCATTTTTGTCATCACTTATGTGTAAGGTACCTTCTAAATCCACCCTAAAAAAATGATCTTTTAGGACCATTTAGAGTTCAGAAGCATCCTTCCAAACCATGATAGAAATATTTTGTTTCTTCATATTCTAGTTTTGCATGTTTATATGTTACAGCTTTTAATGAGACACTTACACTTTTTTCATGTTTCTCATTAGTTTCACATTCTTCATGTTTATATCTTGGACTTACATTTTTTTAATTTTGAATATGAATTAATTAACATAGTTAAAAAAATGTTTCGATTTTAATAATAATTTTATTTTTTTAAAAATTATATAGAAATGAATTATGAACAAAGAACGATTAAGGCACAATACAATATACCAGCATGCATCTGTGCACAATTCTTCTTGAAGATCAAATCATTCAATTCTTAACGTGTTTGAATGACAATTTTTCGGTTATAAAAACTCAGGTTTTGTTAATGGGTCCTATTCCATCAATTAATAAAGTTTACTATATGGTTATACAAGAAGAGAGTAACAATGTTTCTTTACTCTCTAAAGTTGATACTATCACCATTATTGATGAAGCTAACACATTAGTCAATGATTATGATTCAAGAAAATGTAAATTCAAGCTTCTCAATGAAAGACTTTGTTTTGATGAAGACAAATCTCTTAGTATCAAGAAGGCAAAGATGTTATTCAATCATAAAGCTTTTTAGCCAAGACTATGGTTCAAGCATCAAAAAGAAGGTATAACAATAACTCTCATAAAATACTTAAGTCTTGGTTGCTCAAATCATCAAAGATCATTACATACCTTTGCCATAACCATAACACAAAAGACTTAGACAAAAATTCCATTTTTTATTATGTGCAATCGATTGCACACTTCAAGCAATCGATTGCTCCCTCTTCCAGAAGCCAAAAATTTGTCTCTGCCTTACCATGCAATTGATTGCTGTATTGGTGCAATCGATTGCTCCCTGAAGCTTTTTCAAAAATATGGCCTAAAAACACTTTGCAGATTTTTTGTCTTATTAGTGCAATCGATTGCTGTATTGGTGCAATCGATTGCTTGCTGAAGCTTTTTCAAAAAATATAGCTGTTAGCCCTTGTGCAATCAATTGCTGTCTTTGTGCAATCGATTGCACCCTGTACGAAATTGAAATACCAGCAACTTTTTAGACACCCTTTCATACACCATTTCATGGAACCATTTCATTTCAATTTGACAATTGTTCATGGTATTTCTTCATTCATTTGCCATGTTTCAAAAGGGTGTTATGCACATATAAATATAAAGAATTTCAAATCACAAATTACCTCTTCCAATAAATAAAAACTCTTAGAAATTTTCAGAATCCATTTCTTACATTCTTCAACCTTCACTCAAGATTTCTTGTGCATACTTTCACATTATCCAAAACAGAAAAAGTCTTGAGCAATCTATTACTTAAGAATTGAGAATTATTGTCATTGGAAGGGAAGATCAATTTAATTGATACATCACTTAAAGTGATCACTATTATTCAAATCTCTATTCAAAAAGTTCTTGTTATATCTTATTTTCAGGATTGTTGAAAATAAGATTGTATTGACTTGCTATCTAGGATTGTTGGGTGCAAGGGTTGTTTGTGTTTGAAGAGGATTGTTCTTCATTCACATTAGTGTTGTTTGATCTTAAAGGTGTTTAAGAACCTTTGATCACCCTATAGGTTAGATAGTAAAGCATAGGCTTGTACAATAATTCTAACTATAGTGAAATCTCTTTCGTGTTGGAAAGGGGACTGGAGTACTCTCGGATTGTGAGGGGAACCAATATATATCCTTGCGTTCTTTACTTTTCCGCATTTTATTTCTTTCATCACCATTACCAAGAAAAGAAAAGAACCTCTCAAAAACCTTCATACATTCAACCAAAAATTATTAGAAGTATTTTCATAAAACCGATTAAAAATTTTGAAAGCCTAATTCACCCCCCCCCCCCCTCTTAGGCGCACTCTTAAACTTACAATTGGCATCAGAGCAAGTTATAAGTAACTTGTTCCTAAAAGATCCAGAATGGCTTCCGCAAATCCGGTTATCAAATATGGTGGTAGTTTCAACAAACCTCCATTGTTTTGGAAGAATACTTTGACTTCTGGAAAATTCGGATGAAGGCTCACTTAGAAGCACAAGGAATAGAGATATGGGAAGCAGTCCAAAATGGTCCCTTTATTCCTACAATTATTGTCAACGGTGTTGAATCAATAAAGCCTAAAGATTCATGGAATGACGATGATAAGAAAAAGGTCATCTATGATAAAAAGGCAATCAATTTTCTTCAAGGTGCATTTAGCATGAACGATTTTTTTCGCATTTCGGCATGCACCACTGCAAAGGAAATATGGGATACGTTGGTGGAAACTTATGAAGAAACCACCGAAGATAAAAGATTAAGATCACAAATTTTAAGTCAAGAATACGAGTTATTCAGAATGCAGCCCCAAGAATCCACTAGTGAAGATGATGATAACTTTACCAAGAAAATGGAAAAATCTCAAAGAAAAGAAAGAAAAAAAGAGGCTTCCACTTCAACACAAGATGTCACATGTTATGAATGTGGCAAGCAAGGTCATATAAAACATGATTGTCCTAAACTTTCCAAGATCGGTGGCGTCAAAGACAAAAAGGACTTCAAGAATAAAAAGGCCTATGGTGCATGGGAAGACATTGATACAAGTTCATCATCCAATTCGGATAGTAACGAAAGCACAAATCTAGTATTCATGGCATCACATCATTCCGATGATGAAGACGATGAGGTTAGTAATGAACTTTCCATTTATGATCATGATGCTCAAGGTGCCATAAAAGAACTATTAAATGAATGCAAGATGTTATATAGAACCATATCAACACAAGAGAAACAAATCAAATCTCTTGAACAAAAGGTTGATACCATGCAAAAGGACTTTGAGATTGAAAAGAAACAATATGTTGATAAAATAGAACAAAAATCTACATGTAATAATTGTGAATCACTTTCTTTTCAAATTGTCCAATTAAAGAGAGTCCTAGAAAGATATGAAAAAGGACAAATTGGTTTACAAGGTATCCTTAGTCAACAAAGGTATTCTAATGATAGAAGTGGGCTTGGGTATTCAAAGTTCTCAAAACCAAGTTCAAACAAAACTATATTTGTCAAGGCTAATGACCAACCAATTCAAGAGAAAATGAACAAGCCTAAAGTAATTCAACATTATCCTAAAAGGAAGAACTTTGTTAAGAAGAAATCTTATCCTCCTAGATATCGAAGTAACTTTGAACCTACTTGTTTTTATTGTGGCATTATTGGTCACACACCTAATGCATGTTATGTAAGAAACTTTAGTGTACCTAGTGGACATTATGTATGGGTTGAGAAAGGAACTAACTATGATGGACCCAAATCACATTGGGTATCAAATCAAACTTAATTTGTTTTGTAGGTTTTCTTGAGGACCACTTAATATCTATGGTACTTTTGACAAGTGGTGGTTCTTAGCATTTGATGGAAGACTTAAACTAACTTTCAAATCTAGCTCTAAAATCCAAGGGTGATTTCGCATATGGGAAATACCTTAAAGGAATGATTCTTGGCACTTTCAACTGTGTGGTGATTATTAAAAAGGGCAACAAAAATCTCAAGTCTAAGAATGGTGTGTCCACTACAAGACCACTACAATTGTTACATATGATCTCGGCATTTTTTTTAATGAACATAATATCTAAATATAGTCAAAAGAATGGTTCATCATATAAGGTACACATGTCATATATTCAATATTTTGAATCTTCTTTCACAATTTCATTTGTGAAAACAAGATATAATATGGTCTAATTTATTCAAATATATGTTGGAGAATGGTTACACATTTTGTCTTAATATTGTTATGTTTAATTGTATCAAAAATGCTGTCATCTAGGCTATGTTATGTTTTTTTTTTTTTAATTTTTGTATGTTGCAATCGATTGCTTGATAATGCAAATCGATTGCATACTGAAGTAGTAAGTTTTTGTTCTTTGTATTTGTTGATTTTTCGCTGGAAGCAATCGATTGCACCTCCTATAGCAATCGATTGCTCACTGTTCGTTTTATTTTATTTTTTTTGTTTTAGCTTCGTGCAATCGATTGCACCCATGTGTAAATCGATTGCTTACTGTTTGTGACAGATTTTCTTTAATGCTCTTTCATTGTTTGGTCAAATCATTTAATTCCCACTGATCAGTGCATTTTGATGCACATTCCTCTACGGTTGTACTTATACATTTCCATGGTTTGCTTGTCTTATTTTTGTATTTTATAATGTTTTTATATTTTAAATTATTTTTATCGTTATTTGATTTTCGTATTTATTTTTCAGCTTTAGTAGTCTGCACGGAAACGATCATAACTGGAGTTCCGGGAGTCCGATTGAGGCGTTCTAATAATCGCCGGAAAGCTAAGAAAAAGATCTACAACTTTTATGTTGGAGTCAAAGTCAGAATCGAAACCTATATTTCCCAGAATTGCGTTTAAAGCTGCAGCACTATTTAATTTTCAGTTTTTGGGTCGTTTAGTAGTGAGCCTGGTTTTGTCATTCGACCCAGTTGGGTCATAAACGTTTTTTGGCTGATTCCTAATAGGTCTAGCAGCCGTGTTACTGTTTATCACGTTTTACTATTCACAATTTTGTTTCCACTCTTTTGCTCTGTACCCTTGAATGGAGAACTAAACATCCAGAGTCGATCTACTGTAATCGAATTCCAAAAGCTTTGAGGTTTTTATTTTATCAATTCAATTTCGTTTCTCTTTCAATTATATTCTATGAATTTGCATTTGCTTAATCTGTTATTTCAAGGAATATTTTGATTAATTTCGTATGATTGTATTCCTAACTGTTAATCGTTGTTTACGTCGCTTCGTCGTTAAATTGCGTTTCTATATCGTGTTTGCTTAATTCGCGATTGTATTAATCCGTTTGCTTAATTCGGAATAGGAATTCAATCTGTTTAATATCTTTTGCGCTTGTCAATTGATATTGAAATCGAATAGAGATCGAAGCCGCTTAGGGAATTGGTAAGGTAGAAACCCATGATAAGCCGGAACCGAAAACAGTAGATTGGCTTAATTTTATAATCACTTTTTCAAAACAACTTATTTCATTAATCGCTTTTGATAATCATTTTTTCTATAATTCGAACCTAAACCAACCCCCCTAAATCGATTTACCTTTGGTTAATAATCAACGAGAATCCTTGTGAGAACGATATTCGAGTTGTCGTTACCGCTAAACTACCATTTTACAAAATACTCGTTTTTGATCCGTGCGCGACAGCGGATCAAATTGGCGCCGTTGCCGGGGACTCTTGTTGTTATTAACTAATATTAGGCATAGTGTTGTTGCTAGGATTTTTTTTTGTGTTGTGTTTGTTGATTTTCAGGGTTGCAATTCCGGTTGGTGTACAGTGATAAGTTTTCCAGCCTATCAGGTAAGTTTGAAAGCTACTGTTTCGAATTGTTCCGAATTTTTTTCCACAAAGTCAGAAATAAATTGACGAACAGTACTCCTTTAGAATAGAATTCTAAAAGAATTTGACCCTCAAAATCGCAAATTCGTTGTTTTTCTATTTTTTATGAATTATTTACTGTTTTCATAGTGTCAAAAATTTCAAAAAAAATCTCAAAATTTTTATTTGTCTTCATTAGATTAAATTTCGTGCTTTTGTATTTTTTTGAATTCATTTTAATCATATTTGTTTTTTCGTGTCAAAAAAAAATGGGAGACTCATTGGATCAGTTGGCTTATCTTATTAATTTGATGGAAGCAAGAGAACAACAATTGTGCTATCAAAATCATATTCCACTTGCGATTTGCAATATTTGTTCTTCAAATTTTCATGGTAATGATGCATGTCCTATGTTGTTAAATACTAATTTTTATGGTGAGGCCCAAATGGTAGGTGATCTTCAAGGACAATACTCATACATTGAAGAGCAGCCTATTTGGCCATATCAACAATTTCAACAAAATGCATCATTGAAAGCTGACACACAATCATATTTGGAAGAAATTATCAAGCAAATGGCTGAAAATAATAAGCGAATGACTGAAAATATTTTGCAATTTCAACAACATATGCAATCTATGTTTCCAGTTAAAAAAGTCCAAGGTGAACAAATAATCTCAAGTGTCCATCAAATTCAAGAGAACGTAATGTTTCATGATGATGTACAACCTGTTGCATCATTAGAGTTAACACGATGTGATACCAGCCTTGATGAATTTCCAGGTGAGCCCATTAAAACCGTGTTTGTTTCATATGATGAACTCATAGTAAGAAACAAAAATTCAAGTGAATGCATGAAAGAGATTATGCCACAAAATTTGTTGAAATCTGATTTGGATGAATTATATACTTCTCTTGAAGTAGATAACTCTCTTGAAATTTTTGCTTGTGAATGTGGTGTTTGTAATGTTTGTCTTGAGATCAGTGCAGCCATTTTAGGTGAAGATAGTTTGATGCCGACAACCACTTGTGCAGAAATTCTAGCAAATTCAACAACTCTTGAATTTGACAAAAAGAATGTGGATTTTTGTCATAAGCAACCATTGTCCATAGCAGAATTTGTTTTGGTGGAAACTCTAATTAAGCCAAACAACATGGTGTTATCTTTCACCATTTGTGCATCTCTTCCACCTATTTTATCTGACTCACAAGCTAAATGTGGATTTTCTATTTTTCATACTTTTGTTATTGCAGGTTTACCATATGTGCAGACTATTCCTCCTAAGCTACCAGATTTTTTACTAATATCCAAGTTCACTTGCTATTTACTTTTTCCTATTTCATGTGTTCGTAGTGCAGAAAGGCCTCCACCGAAACCACCATACATGAAAGCTACATTCCACCTTAACCCCTCGGGTGTGTTCTTTCCTTCTCTCACTCTTATTTTATATTTATGTCCTTTCATTGAGGGCAATGCTTAGTTTAAGTGTGGGGGAGGGAATCATGCGTTTTCTTTGTTTTTGTTAGTATTTTGTTTAATTTCAGTCAATAAAAAAAATAAAAAAATGCATCTTCTTGAAAGTTTTAGGCTATAGACTGATTTGAGTCGAGTTTGCGGAGACTTGGGAAAAATTCACAAGATCGGTATCGTTTTAACACCGTAAGTCTCCTGCATATGGAAATTGATTTGAATTTTTTATTATGTTTTAGCCTTAAATTCTCATTCTCTAACAGCTCTTGAGTAGTTTATTTCAGCAGTCGGCACCATCTCTCACACACTTTACGCAGGAAAGTCGATGAATATAAGTGAGTGTTCCGGAAAAAAAAAAAAAGAAGAAAAAGGGAATGCACCTTCTAAGTTTGGTGACCCTCACCCGGTCACTTAACCCAACGGTTGTGGAACCTTAAAAAAAAGTTAAAAATAAGACTCTTTGTTAGATGGTTCAGTGGTTTCTGGTGCTGAACTTGGTAAGGCGGATCACGGTCCGATCCCCCGCAACTAAAACTGAGTAAGCAAAGGGTTATGCCACATAAGTACCAGAACCCCATGCAGAAAAGGTTCAGAGTCACTAACCGGTCGTCCTGCTATAAGTGTGTGGAGATAACGGGTTTAATGTGATTGCGCCTGAATGAAAAAGAGCAAAAAGGATGAGTAAGTTAGGCTATGGTATAATAATATGATTTGAATTGGTTTGTGTATTTAGGAGGCTTATGTCTGCATATCTGTGGTTAGTGTTCTTACGATGTCCTTAGTGTGCAAGATTAGTACCTGTCGATGTAAACTTACCCGAAGAAGATTGGTAGCCTAGGATGAGTAACTGTTGATGTATTTCTGCTTTCTTTGTTTTGTTTTTCATTTTGCTCGGAGTGCAAAAGTTCAAGTGTGGGGGAATTTGATCAGTGCATTTTGATGCACATTCCTCTACGGTTGTACTTATACATTTCCATGGTTTGCTTGTCTTATTTTTGTATTTTATAATGTTTTTATATTTTAAATTATTTTTATTGTTATTTGATTTTCGTATTTATTTTTCAGCTTTAGTAGTCTGCACGGAAACGATCATAACTGGAGTTCCGGGAGTCCGATTGAGGCGTTCCAATAATCGCCGGAAAGCTAAGAAAAAGAGCTACAACTTTTATGTTGGAGTCAAAGTCAGAATCGAAACCTATATTTCCCAGAATTGCGTTTAAAGCTGCAGCACTATTTAATTTTCAGTTTTTGGGTCGTTTAGTAGTGGGCCTGGTTTTGTCATTCGACCCAGTTGGGTCATAAACGTTTTTTGGCTGATTCCTAATAGGTCTAGCAGCCGTGTTACTGTTTATCACGTTTTACTATTCACAATTTTGTTTCCACTCTTTTTCTCTGTACGCTTGAATGGAGAACTAAACATCCATAGTCGATCTACTGTAATCGAATTCCAAAAGCTTTGAGGTTTTTATTTTATCAATTCGATTTCGTTTCTCTTTCAATTATATTCTATGAATTTGCATTTGCTTAATCTGTTATTTCGTGGAATATTTTGATTAATTTCGTATGATTGTATTCCTAACTGTTAATCGTTGTTTACGTCGCTTCGTCGTTAAATTGCGTTTCTATATCGTGTTTGCTTAATTCGCGATTGTATTAATCTGTTTGCTTAATTCGGAATAGGAATCCAATCTGTTTAATATCTTTTGCGCTTGTCAATTGATATTGAAATCGAATAGAGATCGAAGCCGCTTAGGGAATTGGTAAGGTAGAAACCCATGATAAGCCGGAACCGAAAATAGTAGACTGGCTTAATTTTATAATCACTTTTTCAAAACAACTTATTTCATTAATCGCTTTTGATAATCATTTTTTCTATAATTCGAACCTAAACCAACCCCCCTAAATCGATTTACCTTTGGTTAATAATCAACGAGAATCCTTGTGAGAACGATATTCGAGTTGTCGTTACCGCTAAACTACCATTTTACAAAATACTCGTTTTTGATCCGTGCGCGACAGCGGATCACCCACCTTCTTTTCTTCCCACCTCCACTTTGATCAATCAAAATGAGTCAAACCTCTTTGTTGCCCATTCACATCTCTACACTTTCCAACCTTTTCATAAAAATCTCTCTACTCCATATCAATTTTATTACTCCATTATCTCTTAAAACCTAATATAAGTTGTTTCAAAAAAAAAATCACTATTCCACACACCCTTAAGCCAAAAACGAAAATCATCCTCTAAAACCTAAATTTCTCTTCACCAAAGTCTTCCTTCAATGGCCTCAAGACAAAAGAGAAAGGTCTCTACATCTGAAAAGGGAAAGAAGAAGGTCTCATCCTCTTCCATGGAAACCCCACTACTTTTCCAACATCTCACTGAGGAGCAAGAAGAAAGGTTTAGGAAATTCTATCAAAGGAAGAGTGTTCTAACTCCCAAATATGGTATTCTCTCTACTTTTCCTATAGAATGTTTCAATTTTCAGAATAAGTTAACTTCTTTGGGCTTAGATTCTTTCATTTCCTCATATGGACCATATTATCCGGATTTAGTTAAGATGTTCTTCAGTAATATAGTTACAACTGATGGAAAATTTGTTACTTACATTAATGGGCAAAGATTATACTTGAATGCCAAAATTCTTGGAAAAATTTTAGGCATCCCTTATACCGGTAGTGTGTTGTATGATCCTGAGGATGAAGAATGGACTGCTTATGTCAAAAGAGATTTTTACTATAGTATTGGTAGGATGACCGAAGTTGAACTTCATGAGAAACGAGTGAAGGCACTTGGTGGAGTAGAACCATCTAGAGGATCTTGGTCGGCTGGAATTCTTAACATTGATGATAGGTTGTTTCACTATTTTTTGGTATATGTTTTATTTCCAAGAGCTGGAAATCATTGCACCATCACGGATCTTGAAATGCAAGTTTTGTATGCTGTCAAGAATAACATAGATATCAATTGGGCTCGAATGATTTTGATTCACATGTTGACCTTTAACCACAAATCCAAATCCTTACCATATGCTTGGGTGATTACGCGTATCTTGGAACATTTCAAGATTAACTTTGATGGTTTTGAGTATAGTTTGATGGATGGAAAAGTTAATAAAATTTCTATTAAGAATGTTGATGCTAGGATGGGTGTTCTATATAATCCGGAAACAAAAACTATTACTTACATTGGTGAAGATGTCATAGAGAATGAAGGAAATGAGCAAGAGGTTGAAGGTGGTGAAGAAGATGTTCATCCTTCACATGTGTCATACCCTAATTTTTGACCCCCCCTGAGATGGCATATCTTCAGGATTTTTCATCAGGTCAAGACAAGTTCCCAGAGCAGTCATTTCTCCATCTGGTACCTAATCGAGGATGCTTAAAGACAAGAAAGCTCAGGCAAAGGATCAATCAATACAAGGATTAGTCCCTAATACAATCATGGGGCTCAAGGACTTCATTTTTCTCATCTATGATTGATTAGACATCCAGTCATCTGAGTACAGGTTTACTCAGGTCACCAGACTAGGGTTTTGAGCCTATCAAGGACTAAAATCAGGGATCACTTTTGGGAAACCCTAAAAAGCCCCAGGGAACCATTCAAAGACATCAATCATCTTCAAATAACTCATATGACAAGATCCACTGGACATTGCATCTCAGTTCAAAGTCTACAGTCATCATTGTCCTCTGGTCGACAATTAGGGTTTTTGACCTAATTCACTAAGATAGTTGACTTTTAATCAGGGCATGAATCCAAAACTCAAGACATGATTCAAGGATCTCTACTACCTCAATATAATCCATTTACATCATTCATTTGAGGAAAAGATCTTGTTTCTACACAAAAGCCCAAAAAATTCACTTTGTTAGGAAAAAGTCAACTGTGAAGGATCATCATTGACTTTTAAGGTTTTTGGTCAAAAAATGACTTTCAAAGATCAATATCATCAATATATGGATGTCAAAGTCATTTGACCAAAGAAATTCAAAGAAATTCATCAAGGAGCAAAAAGTCGGGAATTAGGGTTTTTGAAGGCATGGTGAGAACTCAAAATTTCACCTACACAACTCAAAAAACTTCCAACATGAAAGTTGTAGATCTTGCAAAATAAAACAACATCTTACAAAGGAACTTTTTTCAAAAGATCAACCATTTATGAAGTTTTGGAAATTTTGAAGTTTAGGTCATAAACACTTAGAAATTTTTCTAAGTGTTTTAACCTAGTTTTCATCCAACTTTGGGCTCATTTTTCACAAATTTCCCAAATGATTCTGAAGAAGACATAAACTAATGATTTAAAGTAGATGTTTAGGGCTTTCCAAATTGTGTTCAACCTTCTCCAAATTCAATTTGAGCTAGGAGTTATGCTTGTTCAAAGTTGGCCTCATGAAGTGAAATTATAGGTCATGGACACTTTTGGACTTTGCAAATTTTGTGCAAATAACCTCTCTTATGGATGCTACACGACCCATAACACATCTGAAAACATGCCATGCATTCATTTACACCATGCCATAAGAATTGAAGAAGATTCTAAAAACAAGAACATGTGATTATGTAATGATTACATTTGTGAATTTATGGCAAATTGATGAATCACCCAAGGAATCTTCTCACCAACCAATTAGAGCTCATTTCTGGCTCAGAATTGTCCCCTAAGATCAAGCAAAATCGAGGGCTAGGGGATTGATCAAATGGAATCAAAATTCCCATCATTGCATAAGAGATATTTGCAAACTTCCTTCATGGCTAAGAAACCAAATCAACCTCACTAAGGAAGCTCACTCCTCTGCAGCTATACTGATCCATTTGCCTATAAATACAGATGCATTCCTCATTCAAAAACACACCAAAGCAACCATATTACTTGCTTTCTCTTCCTCTTCTCTTGTTCATTGTTTTTCAAAGTTCTTTGGCAAGAAGAATCGATTTCTTCAAACCAGAGCTTATCTTTGGGAAGTGAGCATTCTAACATCTCAAGGGAGGTCATTTGAGGTGATCCAAGCACCTGGATCACTTCTGTAGGTGGAGGAACACCATTGTTGCTCTCACTTTGGAGCATCTGCAGTTGGAGGTCCATGGAGTGATTCAGAAGGTTTCAAGGCAAGCCAATCATCCAGACACACTCCTCAGGTCATAGTGAAGCTAACCAGATGGCTGCAGCTCATCTGTAACTCGAGAATCAACACCCTCCATGTTCACTTGAAGCTCAAATCGAGGGAGGTCCATAGAACAATTCAGAAGGATTCAGGCTACAATAAGCATCCAGTTAGCATCATTGAGTCTCAGGGAAGCTATTGAGATCATTCATTCAAGCCCAGGTGCCCTCAATCATCCTCACGACCTCCATTTTCAGAGGTAAGTTTCTGAACTTCACCTCTCTAATTTAAGTACTCTTTGTGAAATAGCTCGATTCTATCTTGTTCAGCATCATCAGAGGATTGAAAACCCTCTATCATCATTCATTTATTCATCTTGTGCATCATTTAATTTTAAAATTAGGGTTTATGTGTTCTTCGTGTTCATAATGAAATTCGTTAGTTACACTTAGAATAAATGAATTCTGAGCCCATAATCATGTTCCTTGTCCAAAAACGAGTGAGATTGATGTTTACATCATGCCATTTAGTTGAGAAACCAGAGAGTTAGGAATTTGAAAATCTGAAGCTCGAGGAAGAAGATGAACATGGCGCGCGTAAAATTTGAATTTCCTGGCTTATCTGAAAATATAATATATTGAGGGTATATAGTTAACAAGCTGCGCGCGCAGCTCAGTTGGTTAAGTTTTGAAATGTGATCATGAAGGGCGTGGGTTCGAACCTCTCTAGGGCCAAACCAATTTTTTAGCATCCATTTTCATTCTTTTTTTTATACAAACTTCACACAATTAATAAACTTATCAAATTAAATCATTTTCACTTCATTTTTCACACACTTGCTATTTAATATACCTACTTTGTGAATAATCAAAAAAATCATAAAAATATTATTTATTTCATGTATTTTAATTAGGTTTAAAATAGTATGTTTTAAATGTTTTCTTAAATACTTTAAAATATATATATTCATTTTGTTTAAACCTAATTACTTTGTGAAGAATTTTATGATAAAACCCTAATTATTTAGGTCTTAATTGGGTATAGATTTCATCTTTGCCTTAATTAAGTTGACTTTTGTCAATATTCAAAATTGTTTTCAATCTCTGATTAAACGGATGATTAGGGTTTTCAAACAACAAAACCTTGCATCATTCCAAATCATTTTTTCAAATTGCTTTCATAACCAGTACTGTAAAGTACTGGGCCTCTAATAGAGTGTAAGTCCCAAACACCTTCTCTTCTTAGCTTGTTTTCAAAACTGTATTTTCAAAATCTTCTTTCTGTTTTCAAAACATTCTTCTGGTATTTGAAGGGCATTATTCCCGGTGAAACTCTTCAGATACCTATGTGACCTTTGTCCATCTTCACTTCTTCTGTTTTCAAAAAAAACCATTAACTGTTTATCATATATATTCAACTGTTATCAACAAAACAACAAAAATACTGTTGAGGCTCTGTACATACTTCTTCAATGGCCTCCACTCCATCCAGGTTAGGCTTTACAAGCTTTCAGTTTACAGTCTTTATTTAAATTACTGTCAAATATAAACTGTGCATATATTAGTTTAGAACTATGTTTGAGTGTAAACCCTAGGACAGTTAAACTATATATATATATTATAGGAATATGGCCTAGGATTGAGAATGTCTTCCCGGTGAAGGCTCTTTCCTAATTAGAGATCTGTAGTTCAAACCCCCAAGATGAATTATTCCCGGTGAAACATCTTGGCAAAAACCTTAGAATCCAAAGATAATAGGACACATCCACCCAAAGAGGAATTATTCCCGGTGAAACCTCTTACCCATTTGCTTAGAGCCAAAATAAGTTCAAAATTACATAGCTTTCTCTTGTGCTATAACAAGGACCCTCGATTAGCCTCCTCTTGGGCTTTGTACAAGGACCCACAGGCTTCTTAAAAGCATTTCCAGCTTCCTCTTGAGCTTGTATACAAGGACCCATCAGGTTTCTTATAAACATAGGAACAGGTCTTTAGTCACCTTTTAGCCTACCCTGGTGAGTTTCTTCTAATTTAAACCAGACTTTAAACAAGCTAAGTTTGTCTCAATTTCACATTGAGTACATTTTTGGAATGAGAGACATGGATGAAGGATAGAAAAACACTTAGAAAGGGGGGGATTGAATAAGTGTGACTTTAAATCTTGAGCGATAAAAATAAATTGCACAATTATTTTTATCCTGGTTCACTGTTAACGAAGCTACTCCAGTCCACCCCCGCAGAGATGATTTACCTCAACCTGAGGATTTAATCCACTAATCGCACGGATTACAATGGTTTTCCACTTAGTCCGCAACTAAGTCTTCCAGAGTCTTCTGATCACACACTGATCACTCCAGGAACAACTGCTTAGATACCCTCTAAGACTTTTCTAGAGTCTACTGATCAACCTGATCACTCTAGTTACAAACTGCTCAGCCAACTGCTAAGACTTCCTAGAGTATACTGATCACACGATCACTCTAGTTCCTTACAACTTAATGTAATCTATTCAAGAGTTTACAAATGCTTCTTAAAAGCTATAATCACAAACTGTGATATTTCTCTTAATCGTTTAAGCTTAATCTCACTAAGATATTACAACAGCAATGTAGTGAGCTTTGATGAAGATGAAGATTCTGAGTTTAGATTTGAACAGCGTTTCAGCAAGTTTGATATGAGATGTTTTGGTGCAGAATCGTTAACCTTGCTTCTCATCAGAACTTCATATTTATAGGCGTTGAGAAGATGACCGTTGAGTGCATTTAATGCTTTGCGTGTTCCGTACAGCATTGCATTTAATGTTATACGCTT
This sequence comes from Vicia villosa, assembly GCF_029867415.1. Taxonomy (NCBI): domain Eukaryota; kingdom Viridiplantae; phylum Streptophyta; class Magnoliopsida; order Fabales; family Fabaceae; genus Vicia; species Vicia villosa. The sequence goes on along the minus strand of NC_081182.1, from coordinate 107,276,518 downwards.
TTGTCAACTACCTCGAGCCTTGTTCACGCTGTGTCTACTGACGTTGCCTTTAGTAGCTTTAACGTTCCTTTTGTCAGTCAGCGTAGACTGCCACCTGTACTTCCTTCTGATCTGATGTTTGTGAATACGACGTTTGAATATCATCAGAGTCAAACAGCTTGGTGCATAGCATCTTCTGATCTTCTGACCTTGAAGTGCTTCTGTTGCGTGATACCATCTTCTGATCTTCAGTGCTTCTGATCTCATGTTCTTCTGATGCTTCCATAGACCCATGTTCTGATTCTGCTTCGACCATCTTCTGATGTCTTGCCAGACCATGTTCTGATGTTGCATGCTGAACCATTTGAGACACAACTTCTGAGCGCTGAATTATGCGTACTCTTTATATATTTCCTGAAAGGGAAATTGCATTGGATTAGAGTACCATATTATCTTAAGCAAAATTCATATTATTGTTATCATCAAAACTAAGATAATTGATAAGAACAAATCTTGTTCTAACAATCTCCCCCTTTTTGATGATGACAAAAACATATATAAATGATATGAATTTGCGATCAGAAAGAGTAGACAGCAAAAGACAAATTACACAGCTATAGCATAAGCATATGAATATGTCTCCCCCTGAGATTAACAATCTCCCCCTGAGATAAATAATCTCCCCCTGAAATAAATACTCGAAGAATTTTGATAAAAGACTTCCCTGATTATTTCGGTAGAGACGATCATATAAGCTTCTGCCTTCAGAGAATTCATAGCTTCTGACCTCTGCTTCCATTGGACAGCTTCAGAACTTGAGTTTTCTGGATCTTTTAGAACATTCACATCTTCTGATTTCTGCTTCCCTCGGATAGCTTCAGAACTTTGAATGTCTACCAATCATCACTTCATGCTAGATTTGTATCAGAACATTGTTGAATGTACCAGAGCATCATCAGAGCATCTCTACATCCTGAAATGTTACAGAACAAAAACTAAACGACAAAAGTCAGCATGAACGAGTTAGAACATAAAATGTATGTTTGAACACATTATATGTATCAGAGCCATATAGGCTGAAATAATGTATCAGAGCAAATAATGTATCAGAGCCATAACATTATATGTATCAGAGCAAATAGAATTTTGTCAGAACAGGATAGACAATGATATTCAAATTCTATTATCAGTGCTTCTGAATCATTCTTCTTTCTTGCTTCTGATCTCTGAAGCTTGACAGCACTCAGCTTGCTTCAGTTTCCAAGAGCTTATTCCTTTTACAGAATAACGCTTCTTATGGTTTTGCTTCTAGTGTTTGCTTTGAAGATTTTCTTCACTTCTCTGTACCTGCAAAACACTTAAACCATGTAGAACTTGCAGTTCTTGTTAGTGAATGTGTGGGAGCCTTTACCCAGTAACTGATAGATTTAATCAAATCATTTATCATTTATCTTTCTCCCCCTTTTTGTCATAACATCAAAAAGAATATTTTAAAAAAGATTCAGATGTATAAAACGACAAAAGAAAACATTTACTGGAATGTAAAACACAAAGAAACTTTTCATTGATAATCAAAAGATATTACAAAAGGTTCCTATGTTTAACAAGATGAGAAACATTCCTAGCAAATACAAAGTAGAATTTCCAAAGAGGAAATTACTACAAAAATTAAAAACAGCACCCTAGCTAGACACGCTCTGTGTCAACCCATCAAGAATCCCGGAGGACTTCTTGTCTTCCAGACTGAAACCTCCACTGTAGGAGAGATCCCAGAACCAAGGAGGAAGTGAGGGACAGTTCACAGACAGAGAGCTAATGTTGCAAACGGGGCTTTCCCTCAACATAAACGTTGAGCCTATCTTCCCACAACTCAAGAAAGTCTTCTGTCTTTGGATGAAAGATGATAACAACATCAAAGAAGAGTCTGACTTGAGCGGTATTAGAAGAGCCATCCCGAGATGCACAGAGATCTGTCGCCTTTGAGTCATGGAGCTTCAACAGACTTAGGGTGAACGCTAGGTTTTGAGAGAAGAAATGAAAAACGAGAGAGAGAGAGAGAGAGAAAGAAAAAACTTTTAAGAGGAAAACAAAAAGATAGGAAACCAAAAACCATTTTGAAGAGTATTTAAAAGAAAATAAAGTGAAACGAATGATGACTAGCATTTAATGTTACGTGACGTGAGGAGAGATAATAAAGACAAATAAGGTGACTGGCACAGTTACCTATGGTCGGCGTCCCTTCAACTGCACGCGCGCTTATCCATGAATAGTAACGACAGGTTTACCATCCCGAGATAAAACGTTACAGCTGTTTTGCTTTAAAAGAGGTTCTGAATCAACTTAGACAATGAAACGTTAGTAATAACCGAATCATAATTTCTAAAAGAATTCAATCAGAACTTCTGACAAAAAAAAAAAATGTTCCACATTCATTTCAGAAGATACTCATACATGAGAACTTCTCATCTTCTCATTCTGGGCATAAATCCATACTGATGTTCTTCAGAATGAACTTAAACCTATCTTCAGCCAGGGGTTTTGTAAAGATATCAGCCCATTGATGGTCTGTATCAACAAAGTTTAAAGATATAACACCCTTCTGAACATAGTCCCTTATGAAATGATGTTTAATCTCAATATGTTTAGCTTTTGAATGAAGAATAGGATTTTTAGATAAACATATAGCAGAAGTATTATCACAGAATATAGGAATGTTACTCTCAAATATCTGATAATCTTCCAACTGACTCTTCATCCAGAGCATCTGTGTACTACAGCCAGCAGCAGCGACATATTCTGCTTCTGTTGTTGATAGAGCAATAGTTGCTTGCTTCTTGCTGTACCAGGAGATCAAATGACTTCCAAGAAATTGGCAACTTCCTGAAGTACTTTTTCTTTCAATTCTGTCTCCAGCATAATCAGCATCACAGAATCCTACTAAGTTGTATTCTTTAGAATTTCTGTAAACTAAGCCAACATTAGTAGTACCTTTCAGATACCTTAGAATTCTCTTAACAGCAGTTAAATGAGATTCTCTAGGATCTGATTGGAATCTAGCACACAAACAAACACTGAACAAAATGTCAGGTCTAGAAGCAGTCAAATATAGAAGAGATCCAATCATACCTCTGTATAACTTCTGATCTACCTTCTTACTTACCTCATCCTTACCTAGGATGCATGTTGGATGCATAGGAGTTTTGGCTTCTTTGCAGTCCAGAAGATTAAACTTCTTCAGAAGTTCCTTCACATACTTGGTTTGGTGAACATATGTTCCTTCTGATGTTTGATTTATTTGTATTCCAAGGAAATACTTGAGTTCTCCCATCATGCTCATTTCAAACTCAGCCTGCATAGACTTAGCAAACTCCTTTCCAAGTGTAGCATTAGATGTTCCAAAAATAATATCATCTACATATATTTGACAGATTAAAATATCCTTTTCAAAGGTTTTACAAAAGAGAGTAGTGTCCACTTTTCCTCTAGTGAAACCATTATCTAGAAGGAAAGAACTTAAGCGTTCATACCAAGCTCTGGGAGCTTGCTTCAATCCATATAATGATTTCTTTAGTTTAAACACATGATTCGGAGACATAGAGTCTTCAAAACCAGGAGGTTGATGGACATAAACTTCTTCATCTATATAACCATTTAAGAAGGCACTCTTAACATCCATCTGATAGAGAGTGATGTTATGTTGAGTGGCAAAAGAAATTAATAGACGAATAGACTCTAACCTGGCCACTGGTGCAAAGGTTTCTGTATAGTCAATCCCTTCTTGCTGACTATAACCCTGAGCCACCAGTCTGGCTTTGTTCCTTACCACTTCACCTTTCTCACTGAGCTTGTTTCTGAAGACCCATTTTGTACCAATTATATTGAATCCATCTGGTCTAGGAACAAGATCCCAAACATCATTCCTTGTAAACTGATTCAGTTCTTCTTGCATAGCAATAATCCAGTCTGGATCTTCTAGAGCATGATCAACAGAAGTTGGCTCGATCAAAGATACAAGACCTAATTGACAGTCTGCATTGTTCTTAAGGAATGCTCTTGTTCTGATTGGATCATCCTTCTTTCCAAGAATGACATCTTCTGAATGACCAGAGATGAGTCTGGATGATCTTCTGACAGATGGTTCTTCAGAAATACTTAGATCCTCCAGAGAAGCTGATACTTGATCTTCAGATTCTTTGCTTCTGAGAAGCTCTGCTTCTGATGCATTGCTTCTTGGCTCAACAACTTCTGATATGTCAATATCATAACCTGCAAAATTATCAACCTGCTTTGGTTTTTCAGAACCAAGCTTATCATCAAACCTGATATTGATTGATTCTTCTACAACCAATGTTTCAGTATTGTATACTCTGTAGCCTTTTGAGCGTTCAGAATATCCAAGAAGAAAACACTTTTGAGCTTTGGAATCAAACTTACCAAGATGATCTTTAGTGTTCAGAATAAAGCATACACATCCAAAAGGATGGAAATATGAAATGTTGGGCTTTCTATTCTTCCACAATTCATAGGGAGTCTTATTTAGAATAGGTCTGATAGAGATTCTATTCTGAATATAGCATGCAGTGTTTATTGCTTCTGCCCAGAAATGCTTAGCCATATTGGTTTCATTGATCATGGTTCTGGCCATTTCTTGCAGAGTCCTATTCTTTCGCTCTACAACTCCATTTTGTTGTGGAGTTCTAGGACAAGAGAAATCATGGGCAATACCATTTTCTTTGAAGAACTCTTCAAAGGATCTGTTCTCAAATTCACCACCATGATCACTTCTGACCTTTATGATTTTACACTCTTTTTCAGATTGAATCTGAATGCAGAAATCAAAGAACACTGAATGAGTCTCATCCTTGTGTTTCAAGAATTTTACCCACGTCCAGCGACTATAATCATCTACGATGACTAATCCATATTTCTTTCCTCTGACAGATGCTGTTTTGACTGGTCCAAACAGATCAATGTGCAAGAGTTCTAATGGCCTTGAGGTAGAAACAACATTCTTAGACTTGAATGCAGGTTTGGAGAACTTGCCCTTCTGACATGCTTCACAAAGAGCATCTGATTTGAATTTCAGATTAGGGAGTCCTCTGACAAGATTCAGTTTGTTAATCTGAGAGATCTTTCTCAAACTAGCATGACCTAATCTCCTGTGCCAGACCCACTGCTCTTCAGAAACAGACATAAGACAAGTCACCTTCTGACTCATAAGATCTTGCAGATCTGTCTTATAGATGTTGTTCTTCCTCTTGCCTGTAAATAGGATTGAGCCATCCTTCTGATTTACAGCCTTGCAAGACTTTTGATTGAAGATTATATCATAACCATTGTCACTTAATTGACTGATAGATAAGAGGTTATGAGTTAATCCTTCTACAAGAAGTACATTAGAAATGGAAGGAGAGTTACCAGACTTTATAGTTCCAGAGCCAATTATCTTGCCCTTCTGATCTCCTCCAAACTTGACTTCTCCTCCAGACTTAAGCACCAGGTCTTGGAACATAGACCTTCTTCCTGTCATGTGTCGCGAGCATCCAGAGTCCAGGTACCATGACATGTTGTGCTTTGTCCTTCTTGCAGCCAAGGATATCTGCAATAGGAATAATCTTATCCTTAGGTACCCACATCTTTTTGGGTCCTTTCTTGTTAGATTTTCTCAAGTTCTGATTGAACTTGGGTTTAACATTATAAGCAATAGGAGGAACAGCATGATAATTTTTAATGTGAGTTTCATGATATTTCCTAGGTTGTGTCACATGCTTTTTGGTGTGTGTTATGTGAAAACTTTGAGCATGTGAAGTGTGCCTAATATCATGAGAGTGGCCATACTTGAACTGATCATACAATGGCTTGTATGTGAGTTTCATTTCATCAACAGGTTCAAGTTTGTATGGGGTTTCACCCTCATAACCAATGCCGACTCTTTTGTTTCCAGACACAGCATATATCATAGAAGCTAGCTGACTTCTGCCAATACTTCTAGATAAGAACTTCCTGAAACTTAAATCATATTCTTTCAGAATATGGTTTAGACTAGGAGTGGATTTTTCTGAATCAGAAGGAGATCCAACATTATTGGATAATTTTAAAAGTTTTTCTTTTAATTCAGAATTTTCCAACTCAAGCTTCTTTGTTTCAAATTCAAATAGCTTTTTCAGCTTTTTGTATTTGAGACTAATCTGAGACTTGAGTTCCAGAAGTTCAGTTAGACCGGAAACTAACTCATCTCTAGTAAGTTCAGAAAATACCTCTTCAGAATCTGATTCTGATGTAGATTCTGATTCGTCATCTTCTGTCGCCATCAGCGCACAGTTGGCCTGCTCATCTTCTGAATCATCTTCTGACTCATCCCAGGTTGCCATAAGACCTTTCTTCTTATGAAACTTTTTCTTGGGACTTTCCTTCTGAAGATTTGGACATTCATTCTTGTAGTGTCCAGGCTCATTGCATTCATAGCACATGACCTTCTTCTTGTCAAATCTTCTTTCATCAGAAGATTCTCCACGTTCAAATTTCCTTGAACTTCTGAAGCCTCTGAACTTCCTTTGCTTGGTCTTCCAGAGTTGATTTAGCCTTCTGGAGATCAGGGACAGTTCATCTTCTTCTTCAGATTCTGATTCTTCAGGATCTTCTTCTCTAGCCTGAAAAGCGTTAGTGCATTTCTTGATATTGGATTTTAATGCAATAGACTTACCTTTCTTTTGAGGCTCATTTGCGTCCAGCTCTATTTCATGACTCCTCAAGGCACTGATAAGCTCTTCCAGAGAAACTTCATTCAGATTCTTTGCAATCTTGAATGCAGTCACCATCGGACCCCATCTTCTGGGTAAGCTTCTGATGATCTTCTTTACATGATCAGCCTTGGTGTATCCTTTGTCAAGAACTCTCAATCCAGCAGTCAGAGTTTGAAATCTCGAAAACATCTTTTCAATGTCTTCATCATCCTCCATCTTGAAGGCTTCATACTTCTGGATTAAGGCTAGAGCTTTAGTCTCCTTGACTTGAGCATTTCCTTCATGAGTCATTTTCAAGGACTCATATATGTCATAGGCCGTTTCCCTGTTAGATATCTTCTCATACTCAGCATGAGAGATAGCATTCAGCAAAACAGTTCTACATTTATGATGATTCCTGAAAAGCTTCTTCTGATCATCATTCATTTCTTGCCTTGACAGCTTTACGCCACTGGCATTTACTGGATGTTTGTAACCATCCATCAGAAGATCCCATAGATCACCATCTAGACCCAGAAAGTAACTTTCCAGTTTATCTTTCCAGTATTCAAAGTTTTCACCATCAAATACCGGCGGTCTAGTATAACCATTGTTACCGTTGTATTGCTCAGCAGAGCCAGATGTAGATGCAGGTGTAGGTGTAGACTTTTCACTTTCATCAACCATCTTTTACTGAAGCGTTTTTCTCTTCCTGAATCTTTTCTAAACACGGTTAAGTGCTTGCACCTTAGAACCGGCGCTCTGATGCCAATTGAAGGATAGAAAAACACTTAGAAAGGGGGGGATTGAATAAGTGTGACTTTAAATCTTGAGCGATAAAAATAAATTGCACAATTATTTTTATCCTGGTTCACTGTTAACGAAGCTACTCCAGTCCACCCCCGCAGAGATGATTTACCTCAACCTGAGGATTTAATCCACTAATCGCACGGATTACAATGGTTTTCCACTTAGTCCGCAACTAAGTCTTCCAGAGTCTTCTGATCACACACTGATCACTCCAGGAACAACTGCTTAGATACCCTCTAAGACTTTTCTAGAGTCTACTGATCAACCTGATCACTCTAGTTACAAACTGCTCAGCCAACTGCTAAGACTTCCTAGAGTATACTGATCACACGATCACTCTAGTTCCTTACAACTTAATGTAATCTATTCAAGAGTTTACAAATGCTTCTTAAAAGCTATAATCACAAACTGTGATATTTCTCTTAATCGTTTAAGCTTAATCTCACTAAGATATTACAACAGCAATGTAGTGAGCTTTGATGAAGATGAAGATTCTGAGTTTAGATTTGAACAGCGTTTCAGCAAGTTTGATATGAGATGTTTTGGTGCAGAATCGTTAACCTTGCTTCTCATCAGAACTTCATATTTATAGGCGTTGAGAAGATGACCGTTGAGTGCATTTAATGCTTTGCGTGTTCCGTACAGCATTGCATTTAATGTTATACGCTTTTGTCAACTACCTCGAGCCTTGTTCACGCTGTGTCTACTGACGTTGCCTTTAGTAGCTTTAACGTTCCTTTTGTCAGTCAGCGTAGACTGCCACCTGTACTTCCTTCTGATCTGATGTTTGTGAATACGACGTTTGAATATCATCAGAGTCAAACAGCTTGGTGCATAGCATCTTCTGATCTTCTGACCTTGAAGTGCTTCTGTTGCGTGATACCATCTTCTGATCTTCAGTGCTTCTGATCTCATGTTCTTCTGATGCTTCCATAGACCCATGTTCTGATTCTGCTTCGACCATCTTCTGATGTCTTGCCAGACCATGTTCTGATGTTGCATGCTGAACCATTTGAGACACAACTTCTGAGCGCTGAATTATGCGTACTCTTTATATATTTCCTGAAAGGGAAATTGCATTGGATTAGAGTACCATATTATCTTAAGCAAAATTCATATTATTGTTATCATCAAAACTAAGATAATTGATAAGAACAAATCTTGTTCTAACAATGGACAGTCTCTGTCACCCTTATCTTCATCAATCTTCCTTAGCAGAGTCTAGGATCCATGTTTGGTCATCCTCAGCATTGAGTCAGCCTTCATCTTGGGCTTTAAACAAGAAGTCTCACTAGATATCTTTCTGCCAATCCTTTCATCCTTTAATAATTAATGGAGTGCTACCCAAATTCATTTCAATACAAAACCCCTGGAAAGGGTTAGCCTCCAAAGTCAATTAATAAATAATTTCATTCTCTTAGGAGATAATTTCCCCAAAAAGAGTCAAAACCCCTGGAAAGGGTTAGCCTCCAAAGTCAATTAATAAATAATTTCATTCTCTTAGGAGATAATTTCCCCAAAAAGAGTCAAAACCCCTGGAAAGGGCCAGCCTCCAAAAAACATGATAAAGTCAGTCTTTTAACAGACAAATTTACCAGCTGAGTCAAAATCCCTGGAAAGGGTTAGCTTCCAAAGAAAAATAGTCTTTTAATAGATAAAACCTCCTCAGTAGAGTCAAAACCAACAAAAACAGTTAGCCTCAACCTTGGGCTTCATACAAGGCACCCAAACAATAAAACTCCCCTGTCAAGAGTCAGCCTCAACCTTGGGCATTGTACAAGGCAGATAATAGAGTCTCCCCAGTAAGTTCTTCATCATTCAGTAGCCACAACCTTGGGCTTTGTACAAGGCAGATAAACCATATTTTCATGTGTCAAAGATTCCTAACACTTAGGATCTTTTCCCCTTAGAGTCATCCATACTCAATTCATTTATTTTAGAGTCCGCCACAACCTTGGGCTTTGTACAAGGCAGAAAATAATGTTTTCCCTAGCTAGAGTCAGCCACAACCTTGGGCTTTGTACAAGGCACATAAAATAGAGTCATTCATTCAATTATCCTCAACAGTCAGCCACAACCTTGGGCTTTGTACAAGGCACATAAATAGAGTCTCCCTAAGTAGAGTCAGCCTCAATTCTGGGCTTTGTACAGAACACAAAAATATCATGTAATTAATCCCCAGTGGAGTCATCTCCCAGAGTCAATAATATTAATTAATCAATCAAAAAGCCTCAAGCTTGGGCCTCATACAAGCCAGCTAAAGTCAAATCTTTTATACAGTAGATGGACATAGCTTATCTCTATAGAGAGATATTTTTACTACTCTACCACATTCAAACAAACAAACATTTCAATTTCAATTTTAATCAAGTCTCCCATTTAGGATTTTGAAAGGCATGAGCTGGCAGTAAAACCCAGACATGTGGTAACTTTCCCTAATTTGGATGAGCATCTTTCTTTCATTTAAGAGGCATTTGACTGGTATACTTGCACATATACAAGTAAGGTCCCCCTCTTGAATGAAATGAATTCAGTTATTCTGTCACTCCTTTAAATGTTTGTGGTAGAATAGTACAAATACCTCTCTGTAAAGATGATTTCATGTCTCTTTACTGTAAACAGAGATTTAATTCCAAGCTTCAACCTTGAGCTTTAAGCAAGGCACCAAAAACAATTAATTTCCCTAGTTAGTTCCCCGAACTACATTAAGCTCTGACTTCCATTAGGGATATGTAGGCATGAGGTTCACAAGGAATCTCAGCGAGCTAATAAAATACCAAAAATAGTCAGTTTGTCTGTCTGTCTGTCTTTTAAAATCAATTCAATTCTCTCTCCTAATACAAAGGAGAAACTTTCCCAATCATTAGCAAACACAAACACAATGACACAGAGAAGGTTCCTGTAGAGTACTACAGATATGTAGGGTGTTTAAACACTTCCCTATGTATAACCGACCTCCCGGACTCCAGAATTTCTAGTCTAGGTGTAAATCCCCACACTTAGCAAACTCCTAGGGTTTAGTTGAGATCTTTTTTCCCCTTTCCTACTCGTAGGACAAATAAGAAAGTTCGTGTGATATCGTAGGAAGAACTGAAATAAAATTCATCCCACCACGGGCGCATTCTCCTTCCAAATTTCGCGTGAAGGGTCTAGCGTGCCGTCCTCCCAAGTGAAACGGGGAGGTAAAAGAAAACGACCACCACAACATGGTTCAAATGGTCCAAGCAACCAAGAACTCCATGATTTCATGACTACACAATTTGCAAATCTCAACACCTCCATCAACAACCAATGGAACTATATTAATGAATCCACTACAACTCGGATTAATGATTTTCGCCATGATGTGAACCAACAATTCTCTTACCTTTACACTCATCTTCACATTCCACCATATGATCCGAATAACCCGGCTGCCCCTACTCCAATGGTTCCACCTATTCAAACTCATTTTCCCTACCAAGGACCAAACTCCTTCAACAACAACAACACCAACAATGATATGGACCACTCATGATGTGTTTTTTATTATGTATTTCAATTATCATATGTGTTGCTTTCTTAGCTTAAGTATTTTTCTTTTATTATCTTATCATGATATGTTATTTTTTAGTCAAGTTTTATGTAAGGTACTTGCTACCATAAACCTTATTTGAATTTCTTATCTTTATATTTTAGTGCATGAATGATTAAGCTTTTAATGTCCTATGTTATGGTATATGTTATACTACTATCTTTCACCCATCTTTCCCTTCTTTTTGATAATGTCAAAGGGGGAGAAAGGTGTTATATGTTATGCTTGTGTATTTCCTTGTCTTAAACTTTTAAGGTACAAAAAATTTCTTCAAGATGATCATGTCCAAATAATTATAAGCTTCACATACAAAGGGAGAAGTTATACATCTTAGGGGGAGAAGTTTTTTTTCCGGAAATTACAAAGCATCAATAGGATTGTTTGTCATCATCAAAAAGGGGGAGAATGTAAATTCAAGCTTCTAAATGAAAGACTTTGTTTTGATGAAGACAAATCTCTTAGTATCAAGAAGGCAAAGATGTTATTCAATCATAAAGCTTTTTAGCCAAGACTATGGTTCAAGCATCAAAAAGAAGGTATAACAATAACTCTCATAAAATGCTTAAGTCTTGGTTGCTCAAATCATCAAAGATCATTACATACCTTTGCCATAACCATAACACAAAAGACTTAGACAAAAATTCCATTTTTTATTATGTGCAATCGATTGCACACTTCAAGCAATCGATTGCTCCCTCTTCCAGAAGCCAAAAATTTGTCTCTGCCTTACCATGCAATCGATTGCTGTATTGGTGCAATCGATTGCTCCCTGAAGCTTTTTCAAAAATATGGCCTAAAAACACTTTGCAGATTTTTTGTCTTATTAGTGCAATCGATTGTTGTATTGGTGCAATTGATTGCTTGCTGAAGCTTTTTCAAAAAATATAGCTGTTAGCCCTTGTGCAATCAATTGCTGTCTTTGTGCAATCGATTGCACCCTGTACGAAATTGAAAAACCAGCAACTTTTTAGACACCCTTTCATACACCATTTCATGGAACCATTTCATTTCAATTTGACAATTGTTCATGGTATTTCTTCATTCATTTGCCATGTTTCAAAAGGGTGTTATGCACATATAAATATAAAGAATTTCAAATCACAAATTACCTCTTCCAATAAATAAAAACTCTTAGAAATTTTCAGAATCCATTTCTTACATTCTTCAACCTTCACTCAAGATTTCTTGTGCATACTTTCACATTATCCAAAACAGAAAAAGTCTTGAGCAATCTATTACTTAAGAATTGAGAATTATTGTCATTGGAAGGGAAGATCAATTTAATTGATACATCACTTAAAGTGATCACTATTATTCAAATCTCTATTCAAAAAGTTCTTGTTATATCTTATTTTCAGGATTGTTGAAAATAAGATTGTATTGACTTGCTATCCAGGATTGTTGGGTGCAAGGGTTGTTTGTGTTTGAAGAGGATTGTTCTTCATTAACATTAGTGTTGTTTGATCTTAAAGGTGTTTAAGAACCTTTGATCACCCTATAGGTTAGATAGTAAAGCATAGGCTTGTACAATAATTCTAACTATAGTGAAATCTCTTTCATGTTGGAAAGGGGACTGGAGTACTCTCGGATTGTGAGGGGAACCAGTATATATCCTTGCGTTCTTTACTTTTCCGCATTTTATTTCTTTCATCACCATTACCAAGAAAAGAAAAGAACCTCTCAAAAACCTTCATACATTCAACCAAAAATTATTAGAAGTATTTTCATAAAACCGATTAAAATTTTTGAAAGCCTAATTCACCCCCCCTCTTAGGCGCACTCTTAAACTTACAGAAAATATGCAGATCATGGTAGATTTCCCAACTCTTCTCGTGGTACTTCCACCAATAAGAAAGATAGTAAAATGTGCACTTTTTGTCACAGGTCTGGTCATACAATTGATGTATGTTATCGCAAGCATGGCTTCCCTCCCAATTTTGCTAAGAAGCAGACTGCAGCAAATGCGTCTAGTATTTCTCAGCGTGATACACAATATGTGGTGCACAATGGGAAAGAAGGTCCTACAAGTAATCTTGGTACCAACATCAATCAAGAACAATATGCTCAGCTGATTGGCTTGCTACAACAAACAAATTTGTTGCCTCATACCCCTAACACAAACCCTAGTGCTAATCAAATTTCTACTCATTATGGTCATACACTAAATGAGACTTCAGGTAACACATTTGGTCAATAATTTAACGCTCTACCCATGTTAAACCTGATTTTTGGATCCTTGATTCAGGAGCAAATGATCATGTTTGCTCATCTATGCAATGGTTTAGTTCCTACAACAAAATTCACCCTATTAATGTGTGATTATCCAATGGCTCTATTGTTGTAACTAAACATGCAGGCACCATCAGTTTTTCACCTCAGCTATATCTTTCCAATGTGTTATAAACCCCTGATTTCTCCTTAAATCTCTTATATATTTCCAAATTAGGTCATTCTATGAATTGCACATTTCAATTTTGTGATAATGAATGTCTCATTCAGGATGTGCAGACCAAGAAGATGGCTGGTTTGGCTAAACAAGTTGAAGGGTTGTACATACTGATGACAAATTCTGATTGCCTTGTTGCAGAAGCAACTTCATCTCAGTCCACCATTTATAGTATTTCTTAATCCAAAATTTCTGTACCTAATACATTGTTCAATAATTGTAAATAATTGTAAAGTGATCCCTAAACAAGCCTTATGGAATTTTTTATAGGGTCACTTATCCCATGATAATCTCTCAAAAATGTCTCAAATATATCCTTTTATATTCAATGATAATAAATTTGTTTTTGATGTTTTCCATTATGCAATACATAAGAAGTTTCCCTATACTTTGAGTCAGTCTAAAACCTCATAGAAATTTGAACTCCTTCACTTTGATATATACGGCCCCATCTCCATTAATTCCATACAAAATCATATATAGTTTCTCACAGTAGTTGATGACTTTAGTATATTTACTTGGATCATCTTGCTTAAAACCGAATTTGAGGTATCTAATCATGTTCAACAATTTGTCACATTCATAGAAAACCAATTTCACACCTGTCCCAAATATATCAGGTCCGATAATGGTCCTGAATTTCTAATCCCCCAATTTTATGCCTCAAAGATCACGTGTAGAATCTCCCAAACAAAATGCTAGGGTTGAGAGAAAACATCAACACATCTTAATTGTAGGCAGAGCTTTACTATTTCATTCAAACTTACCAAGCATAATATCATGTGTGTGCTGCCAGCCAAAAGCGCTTACTCATGATTTTCCTCTTGCGCAGTAAGAATACCTTGGGCCCATCAAATCTATCACTGCTTTCACTCTGTCTTGATCACATTGTTCCTAGCATATGGAACAGAGAGGAAAGTGTTTAATTTAATTTAATTATGATTTATTATCATTATAATTATAATAAACATAAATATATATATATATATATATATATATATTACATGCATAAATCAATTTTTGTAGTAGCGTTACACACCGAAGTGCATCTGTCACAATAGGAAGATATCAATATTGATGCGATGTAACACTCTAATTTTTCACGCACAATAATACGATAAAATCAGAGTAAAACACTTAACATATTAGGATGCCACACACATCACAATTCATAATCTGTTCTATAACATGTTAACTTAAAGTTTAAAACATGCACCATCTGTCATCGCATGCTCACCATCACTTAGGGTATCATAGCAGCAGAATTTATCAACTAACGTAATACGAAGCATGTATATCATAACTCAATACTTTATTAAACTTCAAACAATTACGGTAACCAACTTCGCAAAACAATATAAGCATAAACAAAATGATGAGAGTATAACATCCAACTCTACAACATAATAAATAGAATACAATAACGTTTTCCCTCACCCAGTGTTACAGAATCAGAACTCTTAATCAGAAATAACAACAACCAAGGGGTGATAATTCACATTCAATAAATCAATGGTATAAAATGCACGGTAGAACATTCATACATCTACACATTATTCACAATAACTTAACAAGCACATTCTCACACTTTCGCAACACTAAATATAATCATAATTCAAATAAATCATTTATTATACAATTCGACTTGAATATGCAACTCCATCAACTATGCAGCTTGATGCATATGCATGTGGTTCCAATTGGACATCTGAGGTTTATTACCGATCTCGTCCACTCAACAATAGTTCATTATCTGAACTGATCCCCAATATCGAGCTCCAAGCCCAACATCGAGCTTGAGATAAGCCACTAGTCCCATACCAAACCTGTGGACTCGTCTCTTTCTCAACAACAAAGACATATGAGTGCATGTCTTATATTACTCAACAACTCAACCAGAACAAAAATGTTTAAGGTCCACACTGACCATAAACAACAACTACATGATAATCCTGCACCAAATTATCCTTCACAAACAGCAACAATAACACAAATATGCTCATATATCAGCAAGAACTCAGCAACACACTTAGCCACTCATTACAACACCATTGACACATTTCACATAATCATCATTCATTGATTAACTTATAAAATCAGTTAAAAATCATATTTTTCACATGGAATTCAGTAATCATACAAAACAATATTTCAAATTCTGACATGAATCAATAGTTCTGCGTATTAGCTCCCCAACGCTTTGAACGACACTCGATTTAGACTTACAGAGCCAAAGTTACGTCCATTATGTCATCACTCACTACCTACTCACTACTGCTCGCTAAGTGAACTCTAGCATCTCTTGCTAAGTGGACTCTCGCTATCTCTCACTAAGGAAACTTTCGCAACTTGCTCTCTAACTCTTGCTAAGCGAACACCCGCAGGACAGGAAAATCAGAAAATGCAATTTTGATGACGGAGTTTCCCTAAATCACTCTCAGTCGTCTAAAATTGGCTAAAAAATCACGCATGCATGTCATGTAATCAATTATAACATATAATTTCATCAAAATAACATATATCTATCATTATCTCATCACTTCACATAAACTCAAAAACCTTCAAAACTCATCCATGGTGAAAAATACAGCATCAAACCAAACATAGAATTTTACAATTAAAATATATAAAATTATATAAACATCCTAAATCGTTCAAATATTCAAATTAATTTAATTAAATAAAAAAATCGGAATGTTACGATGCATAAGAGTTAAGACATAGTCTCATGGTGTATTTTTAGTTCTTGGGATAAATAATATTACGAGGAACGTATACACATCCATAGACCTAGGGGTGGCAAAACGGGCCGGGGCCCGACGGGCCGCTCGCGCACCCGCCAAAAAATGGCGGGTTGGGTTGGGATTTTAGGCTCGCAGCTCGCCAAAGCCCGCCCCGCCAAAACCCGCCGCCCGCCATACCCGCCCCGCCAAAGCCCGCCGCTCGCCAAAACCCGCTCCTCCTCCAAAACTCACTCTTTTTTTAGTTAATTCTAGTAATTGCAATTCTTGATAGTTTATTTTATACATTTATTTATAAATATATGTAATATTTTTTAGAGTAAATTTGTTAAAAAATTACTTTTATAAAAAGTTGTTTTAAAAAATAAGTGAAAAGTTTAATTAAAAGGTAAAAAAAAGCATATTAAACTATTAAAAAAATATAAATAAAAATAGGCGGGTAAGCCCGCCGCCCGCCAATCCGCCATCTTGGCGGGGCGGATATGATTTTGATGCCCATTTTACTTGGCGGGCATGCCCGCCCCGCTTGTTTTTTGGCGGGCATAAGGCGGGGCGGGCGGCTGCCACCCCTACATAGACCATAGACAGGTGCTAGTATTTGTTGAGAACTTGAGGGTATCGGAAGACATCATCATTTAATATGTTTGTTGGTGAGATGAGATTCACCCTAAATTGATGTTTTTTTGTCTAATCCATCTTCCTATCATAGATCCACTACTGGATCACTTTACTACTTTCATATGTGATGCATTAGAATTGATGGTTCAACACTTAAGAAATGGTTGGAGAAGATAT
The DNA here is from genome assembly GCF_029867415.1 of Vicia villosa. Lineage (NCBI taxonomy): Eukaryota > Viridiplantae > Streptophyta > Magnoliopsida > Fabales > Fabaceae > Vicia > Vicia villosa. The sequence goes on along the minus strand of NC_081182.1, from coordinate 107,259,451 downwards.
AAATAGGCCATTTGACTAGTGTTATTATTAACCATGATGACGATTCACTCAAAAAGTATTAAGATATACTTTTGTACTTAGATGGCACAAAACCCTTTTTTTTTTTGGATAAGATTGCAATGTACAATATAAGAGGAAATTGATGTTTTAGATTTGTAAAATAATTAATATATTTGGTCTATATATGAACTAAATACATTAATTATTAAATAAATCTAAAAAGTAAATTTTCATAACCAAAAAGAATATATCTCTATTACTTCTTAGACATGCAGAGTATTCAGCTGTACATCTAGGAATCATATATCTTCAAGATTAAATATTTATCGGAAAAAACATCTAGTTATATTCATGCAACTTAATATTTTAAATTCATATATAATTCTTAATATTATTAGTTTAACCTATTTAATTGTCTAGACACTCCAAACATTTTCCTATTATCTCTTTGTGAAAAATAGCGATGGATACAATGAAGAGTTTTCATTCTATTTTAATTTATCCAAATAGGGGTGGCATATGACTACGTAGACATATATGCATTCTTTGGACCATGTTTTTGTGGATGGCATTTGTTTTACTCCTAGCATAGATCATCGATGAACACAACCCTTGGAAAATATCTTTTGGTACATTGAGTGGCTAGCATGAAGGTCTATATCCATGTACCACCATCTACTGGATCCTGTACTTTAGAAGTGTTGATTTATCATTTCTAATTGATTAGAATTGAACATGCCCATAAATGTTTTTTCCTCTACGAGATAAATGTTTTATATAAAAAAGAGTGATGTGCTCACTTAGGCACATATTTTTTAACTTATATTCTCTTCTATCACCCATTCACTTGCTAAGATAAGTTTTTAATTATTATAGATTGCTTTAGTGCCGAGAGAATGAAAGATTTATGTTGAGAGTTGTGTAATTCTAATATTATGTTTAATTTATAAATTAAGAACATAGTTCTCTTATATACTTGTTATTGATTTGTAGGTTGCAAGGTAAACTTGTAAAAAAATTTGATTTTAAGGAAGATTTTAGGGCTAACCCTGGTGCAAAATATTAAATTGTTGATAACGAAAATTTTAAAGGTAGACTCTTGGAAACTAGAGTAGATCGCGTGGCTTGAGACAGAGTCACTATAATTTTTGGTGTAATCTCTTTAACTATATTTCTTTAAATTTATGCTTTTTATTTTTCACTTTCTTAATATCTTTTTATTTTTCCCTTATTAAAATTAGCCTACGTGAGATTAATTTTTTGTGAATTTTTTTTAAAAATCAAATAACACAATTCTCCCAATGTTTGAATCGTTTGGTTAAAAAGTGCGATAAGAGTTTAACTCTTATTAGGATATTAATCGTCTTTAGAGGTAGGATTGACTTAAAACAAATCAATAAACAAACCTCACTCTTTATTGGAGATGGATATGCTTATAGGAAAGAGAAGATGAAATTTTATAAAGAGTGGATGGATTATGGTATTTGAGATTCTGTAAAAAATGATTTGTCCGTTCCCACTCATCGAATTAATGAAGTAGTGGATATAGAATTGAAAAATTTATGGACAAAAAAGAATAAAGAAAAGGTGCAATACACTTTGAAAGAAAAAACTAATATCACTACCGCTCTCGATATTGATTAGTTTTTTTCTATGTTTCTTACTATAATTATTTAAAAGAAATGTCGGACACTTTTTAAATTACACATGAAGGTAAAATTGAGGTAAAACGGGCTTGAATTAACATCTTTACCCGTGAGTATGAATTATTCATAATGAAAACAGGGGAAAATATTCAACACGTGCGAAAATTTTATTCATATTCTAAACCAATTAAAAACTCTAGGCAAAATTTTTCTAAATGTAGATTTAATTAACAAAATCCTTATATTCCTAAACTGCAACTGGCAACCTAAAGTCTCTGTGATTTATGAATCAAAAGATTTATCTGTTATGAATTTGGCTACCTTGTTTAGAAAATTGGAGGAACGTGAAATGAAACTAAAAAGGCTAACTCATAATGAACAAGGTGATAAGAAAAAAGAAAAGTCTTGCACTAGAAATTATAAATGTCAAAGATAAAGTGTCAAAAGATGATGATAGACAAAGTGAAAGTGATGATGATGTGAATCTCATATTTTGAAAATTCAAATAATTCCTAAGGCACAAAATATATCCTCCAAAATTCCAAAAGAAATTAAAAGAAAAATCAACCTTTGTGTCAACATGCTTCTGGAGCAGAAAAAAAGTCACATAAACGCAAAATGTTTGCATAGTCCAATAAAGTCTAAAAGATACAAGATTTAAAAGAATTTGAAAGAGCTTACATTGCATGAGATGACAACTACATGGACTTATGTGATGAATCTAGAAAAACGAAGAAATCCACATATTCCCATGACAGACCGCGAAGAAAATGATGTAAATAATCTAAATTCGTGATTTACTTTTACTGAACTCTTTCACATTTATATAAAATTAGATAGTGAGTCAAGTAAATTCAAAAAAACATTTTTTCCGCCTGTAAGTCACTTATATACATCCTATATTTAAAAGGAAAATAAAAATCCATTAGACGAAATAATTTGTTTTAGAGAAAAACAAAGTTTTTTAATTTAAAGATCTCTTTCCTCTTCTTCCCACTCTTGTAAACATATCAAGTGTGAAAAATACAACCTTTTAGAAAATTAAATTGATGACTTGCATAAAATCCTTGATAATTTTACAAAAAGAATCGATAACATGAATCTCATTTTAGATAATTAAAGATCAACCTGTAATAAAGTTGGTCTAGGTTATGAATTATAAAAATAATGCAAAGAGTTTTAGTAATATTTTCCATGTTAACATGACCTCTAACTATAGTATGCTTAAATATAATTATTTTGGTAAAAATAGTCATATGGTTTTATTCCTCTTTATTAAAAAAAAGTCATGAAAACAAAAATCTTTCCTCTTCATCTGATTTCAATTAGAAAACTCATTAAAATAAAATGAGAAATATGTCTTCTTGATCTTACTTCTATGATCATAACTTAAATTGTACCCTTAGACATAATCTATATTTCATAACACAGTAGAACCTAAAAATATTAGGATACCAAAGATAAAAAAGAATTAAGGTGTGATGCAGACGTACTTAACAACTCAAAATGGTATCTTGATAGTGGGTGTTCAAAGAATATGATCAAAGATATAAAGTGAAAGTTACCACTGTAGTGAAAGTGTTAGCAATATTTCACCACGGTTATCACTAGTATTTTGTCCTTGTGGCCACCTCTACTAACGAAGTTACTGGCCGTTGGGTAGAGGACTCGTTGAAATGCGCTGCTTTTAGACCATTTTGCAATGCTAATACGAACATTTCTTGATTCGGGTGGAAAATTTTATGGTGGCCACGTTGAAACGGGAAAGGTATTCCTTTAGTGACTCTAAAGGGCCTTGTCAAATGTTAAACATTCTAGTGGAGGACATCTTTCTATGTTGATTTGATGTAAAATGGTGCACAAATTTCTCCACCAGCTCTTGGTAGATGATGGTGGAAGCTCGGGATAGGCCCATGTACCATCAAAAGGTTGCATCTCTGAAAGTGCTAAAGAAAATCTTGCATTTCAGAGAATCGGGAGCTCCGATGATGGCCATCTAGGTGTTGATGGAGGCAACGTGCTAAGGGATGATAAAAAAATCCGTACCCGCGGATATCCGCGCATTAAATCTGTCACAGATACGGGGCAGGTAGCTCAATAGATATCCGCTGATTAAATAAATGGATATTTAAACACCCCTTTAGTAATGGATAAGAATACATGTTTAATGATATTCATACTCGTGGATATTCATACCCGTGGATATCCATATTCGTTAATAAATTATAAGAATTACTTAAATATTAGTTTATTATACTTTGTCTTTCCATTAAAGTGCATATCTCCACTATGGCATTAAGATCGTTGTTACCTCTAGTATCCTTCTACGTAGAGGATTATGCCCTTCCAAAAGCCATGTTTAGGAACGGTTAGGTCTAGGAGCGGTGAGTTTGGTGGGTGTCAAAGTATTTGAATAATGGAAGGTGTGACCCTGGTCAGTTATTTTGGGGCCCTTGACGGATGTTACTATACTTGAGAAAAAATTACATAATTTTGGCACCCCTATGTTGGTAGGGGTGTTCAAAGGCTTTTGAGCTTTTGGTTTTTAGGGCAAGCTCATACAAGTGAGAAGTCATATTTCAGAGGTGTTTTTCTATGAGGTTAAAGCAAACTCATACGAGTGAGAAGTCATGTTTTAGAGGTGTTTTCTGTGAGGTTAGAACAAGCTCGCGAGGGTGAAAAGCTATGTATTTGGGGGTATTTCGTGGTGAATTTAGAATACCCTCTCAACCTTAAGGTTGAGATATTTATAGAGGCCTAAGGGACTAAATTTTTGGGAATCCTGAGAAGTAGTGACCCCTCCACCTTAACAAGAAAACCTGGTGACTGACTACTTTTTTGAGAATCGTGTTAGTGACTTCTTCCGTACGTGGTTATGGATTGTGCACACTTCACCATCCATGTTATCTCTCAAGTCAAGCCACCTATTGAGTGAGAAACATACCTAAGACGACATATTTTGGGACGGACATCAGATGAAGATCATTCCCATATGACCATATTGTGGGTATTTATAAATATCTCACTACAATATATATTGAAATATTGAAAGAAAAAAAATCAAGCCAAAATTACTTACATGTCATTCATATAATATTATTAGATTAGATTAGATCTCAATGCTCTAATGATAACAAACCCAACCACAATATATTATCAAAGTTTCTTGGATTAAATCATACGCAAAAATCCAATATAAATTATCCAAAGTTTTCACATGTAGCATAGTTGTCCTTTGTGCCCACTCATAATCACACACATATAAGCTTTCTATCCTCACTCTTTTTTAAAAACTACTACTTCATATGTCATACTCAAAATAAGTGTACAATGAATAACCATTTGTCAATTTTCGGGACAATTCGTAACCTACAATATATGCTATTTGCCTCTATTCCTTTCAAGCAACAATCATCATTTATAACAAACGCCATGAAAGGTAGGTAATCTTTGGAATTTGCGAAAACTTAAATATATGTCAATTCATACTAATAATTTGCCAACCAACTTCTATATGAAATTTGCTTTAAAAACACACCAACATCTACCATCATTTTATATAAGGAAACCTTCACAACTTTAACACCACACCAACATCCCATTTAGAAACTCTTTTAGATCCAATTTGATTCCACACAAAAAAGTGGAAGCTATGGAAAAGATAAATTACCATAAAATAGCATTTTTTACTCAAAGCATAAGAACTCATCATAACTATCTTATTAAGGTTACACCGTTGATAGTTTCCTTATCTTTGTTTCCTTTCATCTTTTCTACTCCTTCCTTAATTTCTTTCCTCCATCACTTCAACTTCTACTTCTCTACATTTTCTTTCCAACTATTCACTCACACCATAGACAAAAATTGCATGTTCCTTCTATGTAATGGTCTTCTTGTTTTTGTTGGTATAACAAGATCTTTATCTACTGGGTCTAGTAGTGTTGATGAATCTTTCAACTATGTTAAAGATGGTTCGCAATCACTTTACTCAATGGTTGAAACTAAAGTGACAGTATTAGTGAGTGAAGAAAACGACGACGAAGCTAAAGATATAAATTTTGAAGAAGGAAAAGGAAGTAGCATATTAGTTTTGGAACAAGAAGAGGAGCCAAAAGAAAAAAGTAACATGTTTGACGAAGGAGGTGAAGAGAAAGACAATGATAAAGAAATGGTTGATGAGGAAGAAGTTTTAGAAGAAGCAAATTGGGTGTTAAACACAGATGAATTGAACAAAAGGTTTGATGACTTCATTAGAAGGATGAAAGAAGATTTGAGGATTGAAGCTCAAAGACAATTTGTCATGGCTTGATTTTGCTTAGGAACTATGATGATGTTTTTTTATGTTGGAATTTTTTTTAGGATTTTTAACGAGGCCTTCTAAATAAATATTTAAAATATATACATTTTAGAAAATGTAGTGAATGCAATGATGTTGTTCTCATTTTACATCAAAAACAGGAGAAAGAGATCTCAAAATAATAATGACTTGTATTATTCTTTTGACCCTCTTAACAAGTGCTTCAGCAAAAAACCTGTCCAGTGTTGTTACAGCAGTTACTACAATAAACCGGGAATTGTTTTCTTGAATCACAAGAAATTTAGACAACAGAATGTAGCTTTTTTCCTCTCCTAACATATACATGTTTAATAGGAGGTCTACTAACAGAAGGTTGTTCTTCTTCTTTACGAGAATAAAAAGGTTGTTCCTGGTCATCTTCATTTTCATTGTTAGAGCTTTTGACTTTAATCTCATTTTTCATATTCCAATCAGAGTCTTGAACAGTGGATTTTAATTTTAATTCAACAATCTTGTTAGTAACACGACTACTACCATCCAGCTTCAACTTATGTTTTGAGGAATATACAGGTAAGACGCCGCACCCTTTTATCCCCTCCGTTGACCACCACATTTGTTCCTTCTGACCTAGAAATACGAATTGAAATGATAGGTTGCAAAATGCATAACTTCCACTTTCTTGTCTGTTGTAATGATGCCAACATATCAATACATGATCTGAAATTAATTTCCCGGGATAATTGAGACCAATATGACGTCTGTCGACTTCTTTGTCGTCTTCAAAGATGATACAATCAAGGGGACCAAGAGAATGAAGGTGAGCATGAAATCCCTCGGATAGAATGACACAAAATATGAAACCACATAGGCCAGATTTTGGAATGGGAGGAATAGTTATTGAAGCCTCTGTTGTCTGAAAATCAAACTGGCACGGAACTTGTGCTCCTGGCAAAAAAGAGTAATATAGACCACCGCCATTTACAATAAGAGGGTCGTCGGAGAAAGTTTGTACTGTGTTCTCAAGCAATAACTGTTGGGAGGAGTCTGTGTCCAGATAAGTGCAATTACGGGCTTTCAAATATAGCAGGGATGGCGGAAGCTCTGCTAGAGACACAAGTTTCCTGCAATTATTTATATCAAGCCAGCTCAGCCTTGAGTGCTTTTTGATGTTCTCAGGGAGACCTTCTAAGTTGAAACACTCACTCATTTTTAGTCGATTTAAAGACCATATGCCATCAAGAATGAACCGCAGATTTAATGCATCAATTTCTGTGCACCCAGAAAGGTTTAGTTCTGTAACAGACCCCACTCCATGACGATTTGATAACTTACTCCCAACAATGTTAAGCTTGTTACATTCAGATAGGTCAAGAGTAGTAAGCTTGGTATTACGCCAAATCGATGAAGACAATTCATGTATAGCGGTGCCATGTAAGGATAAATTTGTCATTGCCTCCGATGTCACCGAAAATTCGGTGAGAGATGAACAACCATTGACTAAGAGATTACGGAGAGATTTAGAATGAATGTTGGTTTTAAGGCTTTCAATCTTTATGCAACCTCGTAAATCTAGATGTTTAAGTCGGGGGAGACATAAGATGGATGGATGGAGCTGACACAGACTTTCGCATTTATAGAGATGCACCCTTTCAAGATTTGTAGCCCTCGATAAGTCTGGGATCTCAATCAGATCGTAGGAGAACTCAAGCAAAACTATCTTTAAATTCACAAGATTCTGTAACAAGAAATAAACATGGCAGTGCAGAGAAACCATTAAATTCATAATCAAGCATGAGTATTGATTAAAACAGAAATTAAACCGAATTAAGCAGAAATAGAAGCATGTCTTGTTGAAGTTTTGTGCCCGACACTTGTAAGACCTAGCAATTTTGTGAATGAGCATCAAAGCTTTATCTACAGTTTTAAATGTATATCGAAAGTCGAAACACTTTTGTACCTGAACTCCATCCCATAGTTTTTTAAGCTTGCTACGAGTCAGGTTGAGCTCAAGAAGCATTTCAGCACAAAAGGTTGTTGGCAAAGACTCAAGGCAGTAAGCATCCCATCGAAGGTACCTTAATTTATCAGAAAGCCACTCGAGACCATCAGGAAAGTACACATTGCATGCTCTACAATCAGTTCTATCATAGATTTTAAGATATCTTAAGTTTGTCATCCTTTTGAAGGAGTCAGACTTTAAGTAAAGATCCCCAACTTCTGTTCTATCAAATGTTATAGCTTCCACAGCTTCTGTTCCCTAACAAACAAAAATTAGAATAATAATTAGCAAAAGTTCTCATACATGTGTTTTCAGATAGAAGTAATTGCATTGTCTACTGACCTTGTTATTTTTCAATAGATCGCATATTTCTTCAGCTTTCCACAATCGACTTCGTTTTCCAGGATCTTTAGATTCTTGATTAACAATATCCCGTCCCATTTCTTGTAACAAATCATGCATTTCTAAACCATCGACTTCCGAATTGCTAAACGATAGCCAAATTAGTTTTATTTGTATGAGAGATTTATTTAGAAGGACTTCTATCCCACTTGTTGCAAACAACTCACAAGCTTCCAATAATTCTATTACAAAATCTTTACTCTTTTCTCTCAAAAAGCATATGATGTCTAGAAATATAGCTTTTTGACAACGATCTAAGTCATCAAAACTCAATTTTAACACATCGCAAATTTTCTTATTAGGAATCTTTTCCAGCTTTTTCAATTCATTTTCCCATGCTTCTTTGCCTCTTGAACGGAGATTTGAACCTATAACTTTTAAAGCCAGAGGATTGCCTTTGCAATAGGCAATTACTCTTTCTGATAGATCTTGATATCCAATTTCAGGATGTTTTTCTCCGAAAACTGTCAAACTGAATAGCTGAAGAGAATCGTGTTTGTTTAATACCTGAACCTCATATATTTCACATTTACTGAACAGACTAAATATGTGCTTATCTCTAGTAGTAATAACTACCCTACTACCTGGTCCCAACCCATCAAGTTTTAGGATAAGATCTTCAATTTTGTCTAAGGTTTCCACGCCATCCAACACAATGAAAACTTTTTTACGGGCAATCCTTCTCACGGAAAAATGGGATTCTATGTAGGATGCATCAGGATGAAGATTTTCTTCCTCTAACAATGTAGAAAAAAATTTAGAGCGTACACCATCAAGTCCATACTTGTTTGACTCATCCATTACATTGAGGAAGCAACAACCTTCGAATTGGGAATGCAGTTTGGCGTATAAAGCCTTAGCAAGGGTTGTCTTTCCTATGCCACCCATGCCCCATATTCCAAGGACTATAACTTCATTTGACCCAATTTTCAGTATTGATTCAATTTGTTCATAATTCTTCTCAATTCCAACAAGCCCCTTAATTTCATATTGGTACTTGAGATTCAGTTTCTGCAAAACATCTTTGACAATGTCCTTGATGAAGTCTGATTCAGTCCTAGCATAAGAAAGAGGGGAAGAAGGTTTTACAATTCTAACAAATCCGATAGAAGAAAAATATATAACATCTATGGTCAACATAGTGGCAATAGTTCAGTAGAGCAAAATGGGAACAAAAACTCGATTTAAGGGGATAGCATTCATTTTCTTATATATTTTCTTAAAAAACTATCATTATGCCATGTCATACAACTAATTTTAAAATTTATCAGTGATATAAACTTAATGAAAAAGACAATGGAGAACTTAATGAAGAAGTCTATGGATGTTTGCTTGAGTTGAACAAACTTGACTGAGGGTTTATAGGATAGCATCCATCTTCTTATATATTCCATACTATATACAAAACTAAAAATTAGAAAACAAAGCATGCACATGATATGAGGTAGTTTATGGAGTTTACATATAATTTTTGAAATATACAAATCATGATATGTAAAAAGCTAGATAGTTTCTTTTGTTTACCTGTAATTTTGAAAGTCCCAACCAACTAAACTAGCTGCCTCAGTGAGAGCCGCTTTCCATATCTTCAACCTGTCATAATTGTGCTTCAACTCTCGCTTATGTTTTTCAAAGGCTTGCTTGTACCTCCCAGTCTGGTTCCTCACGTGTGACGGATCTATGTTGTAAAAAACAGGTATCACAATCTGCTTCTTATATCTCTTGCATTCAAGAATCTTTTTGAGCTCATTCAAGCACCACTTTGAGGAAGCATAGTTTTCTGAGAAGATGACAATAGATAGATGTGACTCCTCAATGGCTTTGATGAGTGTTGGAGAGATCTCATCTCCTTTTTTAAGCTCATTGTTGTCAATAAAGGTTTCAAATTTCTTTCGACTCAAAGCATCATAAAGATGGCTCGTGATGCTTTTGCGAGTATCCTCACCTCGAAAGCTAAGAAATACGTCGTATTTTTTCAAAGACGCCGCAGAGGAAGTATCAAAAGCATTGCTGAGTTGCTTCCAAGCCATTATAAATTCCAAGTGCCTGCACTGCACTACACCCAGTGTTCAAATATGTTTGTGAGCCTTGGAAGTTAATAAATGAATAGAGAACTAAAATTAAAAGCCTATTGATATGAACTAATGAAAAATATGAACTTAGATAAAAACCTAGAGCTCAAGTCAAGGGAAATTGGTAAACATGGAAGCACTGACACTGACATGGTTGAATTGAAGTTGAACATTCTTACACAATTGACATCGAAATTTACTGTTCAAACTTAATTCTACTTAAATTTATCTAAACATAAATCACTTTATCTTTAATTCACTTTTATCTAGAATCAATTTTACATAATCAATTCATTCAAAATCAATTATTTTCACAGCAGAACCAAACACACACCTAGATCCCTAATAAAAGTGGTGTCAAGTGGTTAATTGCAGGAATTGACAGTTAGTGTTTTAGGTAAACAAAAATGAGAGGTGATTTGAAATATATGCAGCCAAAATAAGCAATTGATGAAATTCTCATGAAAATTAAGTTAATTTGGGAGAAAATTGCAGCATACCAGAATCCGAATCCAGAGGAGCTTCTTGCAACCGACGAATTCTGAAGAGCTTCTTCTTTTTCTTCTGTAGCGTGGCTTAGTAGTTATGAACAAGAAACTAAGGGTGTGTTTGGTTCGAGGTAAATGGAGGGGAGGGGAGGGAATGTTTATAATAAATTGTGTTTGGTTCAATTTTTAGGAGAGGAGGGGAGCAAAATCCCTCCAAATCACACTTTTTGTGTCCCTCCAAATCGGGGGATTCGGAGGGGAGGAGAGGGAAAGTGACTATTGATATTTAATAAATTAATATATTTACTAAAATACCCTCAATTTTATTTTATTATTTCAAAATTATTATTTTCTTTCGTCTGCTTCTTTTTTTGTGATTTTTCTCTATTGCTTATATCAATTTATTATAATTATTTTTTACCTTAAAATTATAACTTTTATTTAATAAAAATTATAATCACTACAATTTTTTATTTTTTATTATAATTTTTATTTTTATGTTTATTTATATTAATTTTTTTCTAATTTTATTATATATTCTATTAAAAATATTTTATATAAAATTTTAAACCATTCATTTATTTTGCAATATATATATATATATATATATATATATATATATATATATATATATATATATATATATATATATATATATATATATATATATATATAACAATAAGTTATTTTATGTATTCAAAAGTTGTTATTAACAGATAGATAATTTTACGTCGAAAGTTATAATACGTATTAAGTGTATTCAATTTTTTTAACGTTATGCGGTAAATTATTAATTTTTTATCACTCAATAGTAAAAATATTATTTTCAAAAAATTATTTATGAAATTTTCACCTTTGAATATCATATCAGTTATATAAAATCATAAGGATAAAAATGTAAATTATTAATAAAACCCCTCCCCTCCCCTCGTGAACCAAACACATTTTTAACCATAATCTCTTCCCTCCCCTCCCCTCCCCTCGTTTGAACCAAACATACATATAATTAATAAAAATCCCTCCCTTCCCTCCCCTCCCCTTCCCTCCATTAAAATCCCTCCCCTCCCCTCCCCCTCATTTGAACTAAACAGACCCTAAGTAAACGATGTAGTCAAAGCCGTGTAACTAAGCTCCGTCTCATACATCAATAATAAAATATTAAAACAAAGACTCAAATAGTACCAACTCCACTACTTCTATTATAATCAAAAGCTTAAATAAAAAATTGTAATATAAAGTATAATTCCTATAAGTATAAGAAGTTTTGATTATAAAAATACAATAGCTTCAACTACTTGTAAATTTGTTTTCTATAGTTTTATTTTTATTTACTTTGTGTAAAATTGTCTCAAATAGTTTTAAAAAATATATAAAAGCTTCCCTCGTGATATATAAAAGTCTCCTTATAATATGGTATTTTTGCCAACTTAAAAAACTAAAGTGTTTTATAAAATAAATAATTATAGCATAATAAAAATATATAATTCAAAAAAAGCATAGTTGTTTATGAATTCCAAGTGCCTACACAAAATGCTATTACTCAAAACTAAAAAGGTGTTCTTGATACTTGTTGTCAATGATACTTTTGTTTAAATGTGTGATGTGTCAATGATAAAAATAAAAAATAAAAGGGTAATGTTAACGAGTGTCCCAAGGGCACTGGTTAAGAGATCAAAAAAGGTAAGTTGAATATTGTTTAATAAAGTAAAAAAGATAAGTTTTTTACCTAAAATATATCTAATCAATGTATGAAAATATAGATAATTAACTTTTTTAAAGAATATTGTGTATATTTAATGCATTGAATATACATATTTTTTTATTAGGAATGCTTAACCAGTGCCCCTGGGGCACTCGTTAGCATTACCCAAAATAAAAAACTAAGTCACCTTTGTTGCCAATGTCAAAGTAGTTTAAATTTATAGGGGTGTTTGCAGTACGGTTTGGGCGGTTTTTACGTAAAAAATTATCTGAACCGCATGAGAAAAAAGTGTGCAGTTCGATTTGGTTCGGTTGGCTTTTAGAAATAAAACTGAACCAAACCAAACCAATGGAGTTTGGATTGGTTCGGTTGGTTTGGTTTTTTTTCACAAAAATTCATTGAGCCATACATACACATATTGATGACAACATAACTTTGTATTTAGTCATTTATGCGTTATCAAATAACAACAAAATTCATCATATTTGGATAACAACTTTCCATTTAACATACAAAATAATATTAGATAAAAGTGGAATAAAAAACATAAAATAGTAGCATAAAATAATATCAAAAACATTATAACAAAATAGAAAGAAAAAAAAAGATCAGAGATGAAAAAGAAAGAGCAGAAGAAATGCGATTAGATAAGAAGAGGAACATTAAAAACGCAATTGGAAGAGAGAACAGTATAATAAAAATAATATGATGAAAAAAAGAACTTAAGAGATGAAAGACTATAAAAGAATGTGATATGTATTTGGAAAAGAAGATGAGAAGAAGATGCACTACCGCTAGGAGAGATTTGAGAAGACTTAAACTGAAATCTTAAGTGTGAGGAAGAGAAAAACATTTGTAATCGTAAGGATAAGGAATAATATATTTGAGTTTGGGTTGAATATAAGTTAATTTAAGTTTGGAGGTTGTAACATAATACGGTTTGGTTCGGTTTATAAAATACAAACCGCAAAACAAACTGAACCGCGCGGTTTGTTAAAAAATGACTCAAACACGTCCGAACCAAATGTGGTTTTTTGCGGTTTCGATTTAGTTTGGTTCGATTCTGCGATTTTCTATTGGGCCGGTTTGGTTTTGAACATCCCTAATCTATTATAGTATGTTAAAACCAAGATCGACTCCAAGAGCAATTCCACTGTTCTATATTATAATCTTTTAGTATATTTAAATTAACATGTATGATATTCTTACGATCCTAAGTGTTCACCAAATACTATTTATTGTATTTATGTATTTATAAGGTGAACAATATTTTTTTTAAAATAAAAAATATATATTTATGAATAGTAATGTGCAGTGACGGAGTTAGAAAATATATAAAGCCCGGACAAAATTTTAAAGACCGTAAATTTACATTTGATATAATATACAAATAGTCATCTATCAAAATAAAAGATACTCATCATTTTGTATAGTTTAAATCAAATACATCTTATAAAGAAAAATAAAAATATAGTTACAATCAGGATCGGCCCAACCTATTTAGAGGCCTAAAGAAAATTTTAAAATGGGACATTTAAAATGTATTTTAAAATTATAATTTTGTGGTTGCTAAGAGTTGAACTCAAGACCAAAAGAAAAATAGGCCTAAATTTTAACTACTCAACTATGACAGTTTATGTGTTAAAAATTTCTTTATCCACCCCCCTGGGGTGAGAACCCCTGCTGGAAACCCCATAATACCCCTGACTTCGGAGATGCATCTCCGAAGTCAATTTTTTCTTCTATTTTCGCCGAATTCGCAGATGTATCTCCGAAAATACCTTTTTTTTGGTGTTTTCAGAGATGCATCTCCTAAAACACCCTGTTAGAACAAGAAATGTTCTGATCAATATTCTTAGTTTTGATGATAACATTATATATGAATTTTGTATAAGAGAATGTGGTACTCTAATTATTCACGTTTTCCACTTCAGGAAAAGTATAAAAGAGTATGCACAAAATCAGCGCTCAGAGGCTCTGACCCAGAAGTTCTGGAGTGCTTCATCAGAACATGGTCTGGCAGACATTAGAAGATGGTCCTGCAAAATTAGAACATGAACTGGAAAGCATCAGAAGATGGCAGTCAGAAGTAAAGCTCTGAACATCTGATGGAATCACGCTCAAAGCACTTCTAAAGTCTGAAGACAGAAGTTGCATCTACACCAAAGTTGAAGACTCTGATATTCAAATGTTTATTCTACATATTCTGAGTCCAGAAGAAAGTACAAGAAGAAAAGGCTATAACGTCAAATCTCTGACTGACAAAAGGAACGTTAGAAGCTACAAAAGGCAAAGTCAGTAAAAGTAGTGAAAGCATGGTTCGAGGTAGTTGACAAAAGTGTGAAACATTAAATGCAGCAGTGTACTATTCACACAAAGCATTAAATGCTCCCAACGGTCACATTTCCTTCAGCGCCTATAAATAGAAGATCTGATTCAGAAGCAGCAACAACTCTCTCACGCAAAAGCACCAAAACGCTGTCAAACTAAAATCAAAGAAAAGCAAAGAAGAACTTCATCTTCAACCTCACAACTTTGTAATATTTTAGTGAGAGTTAGATCTTAAACTTAAGAGAAAAATCACTTTGGTGATTATAGCTTATTTAGAAGCATTTGAATCTCTTGTAACATTTATTTTACATTGATTGTAAAAGGATTTCCTAGAGTGATCAAGTTGTGATCAGGATACTCTAGAAGACTTAGAGAGTTTCTAAGTGGAGAACCATTGTAATCAGTTTGATTAGTGGATTAAATCCCCAGTTGAGGTAAATCACCTTGTAAGGGGTGGACTGGAGTAGTTTAGTTAACAATGAACCATGATAAAAATAATTGTGTTATTTATTTTTATCTACCTTTTTTGAGAAAGAACCTTTATTCAATCCCCCCATTTCTAAGTGTTCTTCACTCCTTCAATTGGTATCATAGCTCCGGTTCTAGGTGCAAACACTTAACCGTGTTAGAGAAAAGATTTAGGGAGAAAAACACAAAATGGTTGAAACAACTACTTCTACTTCTACTCCTGAGGAAAACAATGGTAACAATGGAAGCAGTAGCTTCAATGGTTACAATAGACCACCAGTCTTTGATGGTGAAAACTTTGAGTATTGGAAAGATAGACTTGAAAGTTATTTTCTATGTCAAGATGGTGATCTATGGGACTTAGTGTTGGATGGTTACAGACATCCTGTAAATGCTCGTGGAGTCAAGATTACAAGACAAGCTATGAGTGATGACCAAAAGAAAGAATTCAAGAATCATCACAAATCAAGAACTATATTGTTAAATGCTATCTCACATGCTGAGTATGAGAAGATCACAAACAAAGATACTGCTCATGACATCTTTGAATCTCTGAAGATGACTCGTGAAGGAAATGCTCAAGTCAAGGAGACAAAAGCTCTTGCTCTAATCCAGAAGTACGAAGCGTTCAGAATGGAAGATGATGAACAAAAAGATAATCAGAAATCTTCCCAGAAGATGGGGACCAATGGTTACAGCATTCAAGATTGCCAAGAATCTGAATGAATCATCTCTTGAGGAGCTAATAAGTACCTTGAGGAGTCATGAGATTGAGCTAGAAGCAAATGAGCCTCAAAGGAAAGGTAATTCTATTGCTTTGAAATCTAAAAATAAAAACTATGCTAACGCTTTTCAGGCAGAAGAAGAAGAATCTGATGAGTCGGAGTCAGAAGAAGAAGAAGAAGAAGATGAATTGTCTCTCTTATCTAGAAGAGTAAATCAAATTTGGAAGAGCAAGCAGGGAAGATTCAAGAACTTCAAGAACTTCAAGAGACCTGAGAAGGGAGAATCTTCTGAACACAGAAGATCTAGCAAGAAGAAAGTGACGTGCTATGAATGCAAAGAGCCTGGACACTACAAGAATGAATGTCCAAAGCTTCAGAGGGAAAAGCCCAGAAAGAAGTTTGAAAAGAAGAAAGGCATGATGGCTACATGGGATGACTCTGATTCATCAGATCAAGAGTCAGACTTTGAAGATGAGCAAGCCAACATAGCACTCATGGCAACAATTGATGCTGGTTGTCGCCTCAGTTTTTTTGTGGGATGCGAACTGACTCTTCTTTTATTTTTGAGTTGTGAAAATCAGAGAGTCGCCACCGAATTTTATTTTATCCAATTAAGGAAAGGTTTATAAAAGAAACCGAAAAAAGACCTTAAAGAGACTTTGGGTTCGGGGGTAGGTTATACAAAGGGAAGGTGTTAGCACCCTTTGTATCCATGGTTATCCATGGGCTCTTAATTGCTTAGATCACTTGCTTGAATTGTTTGTTTTGCTTGAAATGCTTGTATGTGGTTTTAAATATTTTTTAAAGAATTAACTTTGTAATGATTCTTGTGCGGATGTATGCAAAGTGTTTATCTTTCGAAAGATATTTTGATGGTTTGAAAAAGATTTTTAACTTTGTAATGATCCTTGTTTGGATATATACAAAGTGTTGTCTTTTTGAAAGTTTGTTTTGAAAAAAACAGTGATGTGTAAGAATTTTTGTTGTTTTTGATTGACCAAGCAATTAGGAGATATACCCTAATTTTATAAGGTTTTTTCCTATTTCTTTAGAAAATTTTCCTTGATTGGATACAGAAGAAAAATTTGAATTGCATTTGAAGCAGTAGAATTTATTTTGAAAAGAGTAACAGAGGGATTACCCTAAGAGGTGCAAGTGTGATTGTGTTTTATTTTCAGATATGTTATCTTTGAGATTAGTGATCTATTGCCTCAGTTATTATTCTTGACATACACGCAATTTTATATGTACAGGAATTTAAAGTGCGGGAATATAAAATGCGGGAAGTAAATCTACGTTATTACATCGATTGTGCGAGAAATGTAAACTACGCTATTTACATGAATTTGACAACCTATACACTTATCTATGAATTTAAATTGCAATAAGATAAAGGGAAAATATTTTTGGATTTTTGGAGGGTTGATTTTAATTAAAATTAATGCATAATTAATTTAATTAAAAGGTTAAGAATTAGAAATAAAATTTAAACCTAAAAAGTTAAGTCTAAAATATGTCCAAATTATTTGTTAATTAATTTTAAAATGAAATTAATTTTTTTGTGATTTTTGAAAGGTTTTTGAAATTATTAAGTTAATTAACATGTAATTATACAAATAATTATACACATAAATTAAACTTAAAGATAAAAATATTCTAATTATGTACAAAATTAGTTCATGATATGTAAACTTAATTTAATAAAAAGAAAATATTTTTTTTGATTTTTTTTGATAGGCTAGAACTAATTAAAAGATAAATATATAAATATTATCTAATTAATTAAACAAAATATTTTAATTATGAAGAAAAATAAAATATTTTTATATCAAAAATTAATATAATATTTTATCAACCTAAAAATATTTTTAGTATAATTTTCTGATTTTTTAAACTATTTTAAAATAATTTTGCAAAGAAAATCAAATAAGAATAAAAATATAAATTAAGTGATCATGTGTGGTTGATGGGAGGGTCTATGATATGGATGCGTGCTCAGGTGCGTTGGATCTTGTTACAAGTTGATCTGATGGCTGTAAGCGTGAGGCACATGGTATGATGGTGGAACGCAAAACACAGGAACCGGGGAGGGTAAAAACGCGCGCTGGTTTGAATGAACCAATCACGTGGCTCCACGCTTCATCTTCTTCATTTCAAAATCCTGCAACCGTAGGTAAAGGTTTTACCTACGGTTTTTTCCGTCACTAAAACTCCTGCAAATCAAAAATCACAAGACATGCAATATAAATAAAACATGAGACCATGGATCGACTGCAAATGGTCCACTGATCACAACCATGGCCTTAGTTTTGTCAGATTTTGCCTTAAACGAAAAGCCCCGTTTCGAGCTTCAAGAACCCTAAAATGGCATATGCTTCAAACATCCATTAAAATCAAATTAAAGTTCCAAAAACGATCAGAGCATCTAACCAAACACAAATATGCAATTACATCTTGTTAAATATGCACGTATGATTATATTTTTGTAGGTTTTTGTTTGAACAAACCGTGAGCTATGGAGCTTGATTTAGGAGACTTTGATTGATGGAAATGATTACGATAGTTTCAGAATTACTTGAGGAACGTGTTTGGATGATTATTTGCACTTCAATCTAGCTTAAACTCAAAATTCGAATTTTAAATTTTCTTTGAAATTTTCAAGTTTGATACAAGTATGTTTCTGGTTGAAAATTCGTGTGTGTGTGTGTTGCTGATGGACTCAAGCTATTATATAGGCAAGATTGAGTGCTTAGAACTTAAGCAACCATGCTTTTCTTCCATACTTGAGTAACTTTGAAATTTTGAATTTTTTATGAATAAAAGCTTTGAAAGTCTTGGCCATGGCTTCAATTTTCTTCACCCTCTTGCCATAGGTCTTCTGTACCTCTATGCCTCAGAATTTGGATCAAACTTGGTGACTCAAGCTAAAGACAAAGCATTGGATCATTATCTTGGATCATTTCTTTTTTTAATTTAACTTTAAATGAAGTAAAATTAAATCAAAAAAGAAATAAAAATGCCATGGGCCTAAGATTGGCCGTGGGAGGCCTTAAACATTATTAGGAACATGTTTGGATCACAAATGATTGGGCCTTTTTGGAAAAAAAAACCATTTTGATCAATGTTGGTTTCATGCATTTTCCCAAAAAATGACCAACTTCAACAAGGCATAACTCCCTCAATTTTGATCATATGAAGGAGTTCTTGTACTTTTTAGAAACCTCAAGATGTCCTCTACAAGCTACTTTGGAAGCGTTTTTGCATTTGGAGAAGTTATCTTGATGTTATGGGCTTTGACAAAAAACTGCTTTTTGTTGACTTTGAAAATGACCTGTAATGTCTGAGCTCATATTTTCCAAATGGTAAATCCAATGACCATGAGACCAATTTCATTTGAAAGATAATTGAATTTCCTTCAAAATAAGCTTTGGTTGGAATTTTTCAGATGAACGAGGAAAGAGTTATGGCCGGTCAAAGTTCAGTTGACTTTTTAGGAGAAAACCCTAATTTTGAAACTTAGAGTTTTGTTGATTTCTGAACTTTTCTTGATGAATTATGATCAACCATTTATCAAATGATGAATCTTTTGACAAAATATGGATGTTGACAAAAAATTGCATTTTTGACTGTCTGTTAACTTTTCGGTCAAACTGGTCGTCTGTTGATTGTTTGAGCTGTTGACTATGCGTCCGAGCGAATCGAAGTTTGAAAATTTTTCTGGTTGTACTTTAAGACATATGGAGATCCATGAAATCCATTTTGAGGTCTCAAAAACTCGTTCTCCTGAAAAAAAAAACAAAAACCCTAATTAGGGACTGTTTGTGTAGGAGACAGTTAGGCGTACCTGATTTCTGTGCAGTGTTGAGTCTCTGTTGATCATGTGATTATCAGAAGACTTCTAGAACAAAAATCTTGGAATTGTGAAATGCGAAAGATTGATTTGACTGATGGTACAAACACGGAGAATCGTGTTGTCAGCGAGTTTGACTGTTAACTGGCTGTCCGGGCATTAACGTAACAATTAAAGTGAAAACTTAACAGTTAAGGTTAATTTTTTCTTTTTGTTTTTGTTGTGTTAATGGTGAAAATTATTTACATGAGTTGTTAGAAAAACACAAACATAATAAATAAATAAAATATACTGTACACGAACGAAATTACTGATAATAATCTTGAGAAGGATTTAATGCACAGAAAAATAGATATTTAACTAGCAATAAACACACATAATATTATCTCGATAATTAAGTGACAGTACAATAGACAATACAATATTTAATACTGACAGTACAAATATTACATAATATAACGAACAGTACGACAAATATAATGAACGGTACGTTATTTGAAAGCGAAAGATACGACAAACTTTAAGTATGACGATTAAAAACCCATGCTATAAACAACAATATATAGATGTACGGGAGTGCAAGCATCCCAGGTCCGCATTTTTCAGGACTATGCAGGCAGAAAAAGGACATGATCACCACAAAAACAATGATGACAACAAGAAAAAACGTATCCACCCACTTTGCCATTTTTGCCGGGGAAGAAGAGAAAATAATTATGAGATAGTATGATAGAAATTTGGGAGATGAGTGAAATTTGATGTGAGAATTTATGGAAAAAATGAGGGGTATATATAGAGTGAAAAGAAGGATGGAGACGTTGGGGAATGAAGTGATACCGTACAAAAAAGGAATGTTTGAGTGGTAGTAGGATTTGAAAGAAAGTGTGTGGGATAAAGTTAGGATTTGATTTGAAAGAAAGAGATTTGAAAAGAAAGGAAAAGATTTGAAAACAATAATATAGTACAAAAATTAGTGGGAAACAAAACCAATAATAATTTAATTGTTACCAGTACAATCTGAATCCCCGGACTTTGCGCCTGTAAAATTTAATTCTGTACCAATTGCGTCAGTATTATTTATCTGAAAATAAATCTCAAATAAACAGCGTGTGAAGTGATAAACAGTATTTGGCGTTTGTGTAAGAATAAATTCAACAACGAACCCAAAATACCGTATAAAAATATTCTAAAAACTGAGTATTCATAAAATCAGGATATTTATGAAATAAAATCCAAGATTATATGAAACTCCCAATTTTTTTAGACAGAGGTCTGTTGCCTTCTTTCTGAAAAAAGATGCGGGCAAATTTTGGGGTATAACAGTTGCCCCTATTCAATCTTCGTAAACCTGAAGAGACCGATTGGAATCTGAAGGTAGAAGATGATTGAATATTTAGATGCCCTAAAAATGTGCACTTACCTCCACCGGAAGTGATGTTGGAAATTGCATTGAATGTGGCTTGAGAAATATCGTTGGCGGATCAAAACATTACCTGAGATGGGCTTTCAGATGCCATCTAGTGAATGTGTTGACGGTTTGTTCATCAGAATGAATCCATTGATTATATCTTGATGAAGGATTTAAATCTCTGTGTTGACCGTTACGGATCCGTCCGAGGTTACCGCTTTAAATCTTTGAGGTTGATCGTTACGGAACTGTCCAAAGTTTCCGCTTTAGATTTTGAATGTTGATCGTTACAGAACCGTCCGAAGTTTCCGCTTTAGATCTTGAAGATTGACTGCTTTAAGGAACCGTCTGAGGTATCGACTTAGATCTGAAGGTAGATCATTAAGGAACCGTCCAAGGCATCGACTTAGATCTGAAGGTGGATCATTAAGGAACCGTCCAAGGTATCGACTTAGATCTGAAGGTAGATCATTAAGGAACCGTCCAAGGTATCGACTTAGATCTGAAGGTGGATCATTAAGGAACCGTCCAAGGTATCGACTTAGATCTGAAGGTAGATCATTAAGGAACCGTCCAAGGTATCGACTTAGATCTGAAGGTTTTGAAGTTGTTTATTCGACTGTGGTATAGCCTAGAAATGTCAGAATGAGTCACCATTATACCGTATTTACTTTGCTTGTTTAGAGTTGATAAGTTGTTTGGAAAGAGAGATCTCTTCAGAATGAATCTTTGGTTTGATTATATCTGAGAGGAATGCTTGTCTGAATAGAACCCAGGAGAATATTGCATGTGATTGAGAATAACTTGCTGAGGATATTCGTCTACCTGAAAAACCAAGTTAGTGACATGCAATGTCATGATGTATGTAATGTATATGTTGAGATTCTCAACCTAAATGAGAACCGTGCATGTTATGTATGCGTTTGTCATGAAACATTATATGCTATGTATGAATATGCGTATGATGTATGATGTATGGACATGACTTATGCAGTTTAGAGCGTATCAAACTTCTGGTTGGGAAAATAAATCCCTGCTTGTTATTTCGGAAACGATGACATTATGATCGTTGATGATCTTTGCTATCTTGTTCGAGTATACTCAGCTGGGGAACTTCCTTACGGACCAGGATGCTCTGTTGAGGGATCTTTGACTACCGCTTGGGGATGAAGATAACTTGAAGGTTCTGATTTTGATGCACCCTGACTGGGAATAAGAGAGATGTGTAATCCTCCGATGCACTATTTGATCAAGCCTTTGTGTGGAGGATCACACCTTCTGGGGATAGTGATCTTGAACAGCCCTGCTGGGGAATAAGGAGTAGTCGTCCGATGTAATATCTATCCAGGCTTGGAGATAAGGCTTCTCGAATCATTTTGTTGGAGAGGGAAATCTCATCGAGGATTCTGCTGAGAAACGTATCTCTGTTGGGGAAGCGTTTCTTTTGATGCTCGTACTCAGTGTCGGTGATAAAATACTCCGTCGGGGAATTAATTGGCCCTTGCTTATCCGGGGATAACTCCTTGAGGATTGCTCTGTGGGGGATATTCCCATGTTGCTGGTTTCGGGATGATGTCCAGATGATTGGGACATTACCTGAATGCTATTCCTGTTTTTCTTATAAGCATCAATCATATTCAAATGCATATGTTCATTCAAAGTTATCATTGGGACGTTTACGCGTTCAAAACAGAAAAAAGTGAAAACATTGATTTTGAGCATGAATTGTAATGATTTGAAAGAGAGTCGTAATAGGCTGATTAGTACAAGGAGACAAAAATCCTAGTAGTAGGAAATTGTCATAAAACTTTGAAAAGCACTTATAAAGGGAAATAGCTATGTGAAAACAATCCAGTCAAGTTTCAACTCTGCTATTGCCAATCTGTCTCTGAGTATCTCATCCTTCACTTGTTGGAAAAAAATGATTGGACTGATTAGTGTCTTTGATGTGTTGAACCTTGAAGGTGAGTAGGTAGTCAAACGGGGCATAGTCGTACGCTTTATTCCCTAACTTTTGCCTAGGCTACCCTTTCAGGTTTTCAGCCTAACGGGATAATATATATATTTTTTTAATCTCTAATTTTTGCCTGGATCGCCCTTTCAGGTTTTCAATCCATCGAGACGCTCATTTTTGCCTAAGTTGCCCTTTCAGGTTTTCAACTTAGCGAGCTTTTTTTTAAGCGAAGTACTTTTTGACTATGTCCGCATTTACAGGGTGTGGGAAATCCTCGCCATCCATAGTGGTAAGCAACATGGCTCCGCCGGAGAATACTTTCTTGATTACAAATGGTCCCTCATAAGTGGGAGTCCACTTGCCCCTGGGGTCGCCCTGTGGTAAGATGATGTGTTTTACAACCAAATCACCGATTTGATATGCCTGACTTTTGACTTTCTTGTTGAAGGCTTTGATCATACATTTCTGGTACAACTGGCCATGATAAATAGCCGCAAGCCTCTTCTCATCAATCAGGTTTATCTGGTCCAATCGAGTCTGAATCCAATCGTCTTCGTCTAGATCGGCTTCTTTCATAATCCTTAGGGAAGGAATCTGAATTTCAATTGGAAGAACTGCCTCCATACCATAGACTAAGGAGAATGGAGTTGCCCCTATTGAGGTACGTGCTGAGGTGCGATAACCATGAAGAGCAAAAGGTAACATCTCATGCCAGTCTTTGTAGGTTACTGTCATCTTTTGTATGATCTTCTTGATGTTCTTGTTGGCAGCTTCCACGGCACCATTCATCTTTGGTCGATATGGAGAGGAATTATGATGTTTAATCTTGAACTGCGTGCAGAGTTCGGTAATCATCTTGTTGTTTAAATTTGTGCCATTGTCTGTGATGATCCTTTCAGGGATGCCATACCGACAAATGATATTGTGCTTGATAAACCGGGCCACAACATTTTTGGTGACTGAAGCAAACAAGGCTGCCTCTACCCATTTTATGAAGTAGTCAATAGCGACCAGGATAAAACGATGTCCGTTGGAGGCAGTAGGCTTGATTTCTCCAATCATATCAATACCCCACATTGCAAAAGGCCAAGGAGCTGTCAGAATGTTAAATGGGACTAGAGGTATATACACTTTGTCGGCATATATCTGGCATTTGTGACAAGTTCTGGAGTGATGGTGGTGTCTGTCTCCATGGTAGACCAATAATAACCCGCTCTCAGAATCTTTTTAGCCATTGTATGTCCACTTGAATGAGTACCAAAGGCACCATCGTGTATATCTTCCATAATCTGTTCCGCTTCCTTCTTGTTCACACAACGAAGCAGAGTCGAGTCATGGTTGCGTTTGTACAGAATTCCATTACTTAGAAAGAATTCGACAACAAATCT
The DNA here is from genome assembly GCF_029867415.1 of Vicia villosa. Classification (NCBI taxonomy): domain Eukaryota; kingdom Viridiplantae; phylum Streptophyta; class Magnoliopsida; order Fabales; family Fabaceae; genus Vicia; species Vicia villosa. The sequence goes on along the minus strand of NC_081182.1, from coordinate 107,234,721 downwards.
TCTTAGAAACTATCTATCGTTAATGGATGCCCCTTCAGGGTACTCCTGGGCTTCGAGATATCTTTTTGCTTCATGGAACCATGGTTTTTCTTCCACTTCTTCGGTATTAATCTCATTGCAATAAGCTGGCTCATCCTGTCTGTAAATGGTGATCATTGGCGCCTCATTATCCCACCTGACTTTGAACATAGATGACATGGTAGCTAAGGCATCAGCCAGTTGATTTTCTTCTCGCGGGATATGCTCAAAAGTGATTTCTTCAAAGTAAGGAATCAAACTTAGCACATATTCTTTGTAAGGAATTAGATTCGGGTGCTTCTTGTCCCATTCCCCTTTAACTTGATAAATTACAAGGGCCGAGTCTCCGTATACCTCCAAGAACTTGATTCTCAGATCGATTGCAGCTTTGAGACCTAGAATACATGCTTCATACTCGGCTATATTGTTAGTGCAGTTGAAACATAATCTGGTAGTGAATGGTGTATGTCCTCCTGCAGGAGAAATGATCACAGCTCCGATGCCATTGCCAAGCGCATTAGAGGCTCCATCAAAAATCATAGTCCATCGGGATCCTGGCTCGGGTACTTCCTCCGGTCCGGGTTGTTCGTAGTCAGTAACTAGCATAATATCTTCATCTGGGAAGTCAAAGTTCAACGCTTGATAATCATCCACTGCTTGATGAGCCAGATGATCAGCTACCACACTTCCTTTGATCGCCTTTTGCGAAATGTACTGGATGTCATACTCTGTTAAGATCATTTGCCATCTTGCTATTCTTCCAGAGAGAGCAGGTTTTTTGAACACATATTTGATAGGATCCATTTTGGAGATCAGCAAAGTGGTATGGTTTAGCATATACTGTCTTAGTCGGCGAGCTGCCCATGCCAAGACACAGCAAGTTTTATCGAGCAGTGAGTATCTTGTTTCACAATTGGTAAAATTTTTGCTAAGATAGTAGATTGCATGCTCTTTTCGGCCAGACTCATCATGTTACCCTAGTACACACCCCATTGAATCCTCTAACACTGTTAGGTACATTATCAGAGGTCTTCCTTCCACTGGTGGTAACAAGATTGGTGGTTTTTGAAGATATTCTTTGATCTTATCAAAGGCTAATTGGCATTTGTCGTTCCATCTTTCTACTTGATCTTTCTTCAACAATTTGAAGATTGGCACACAAGTAGTAGTCATATGGGCAATAAATCTGGCGATGTAGTTCAGACGTCCCAAGAATCCTCTGACTTGTTTCTCGGTACGGGGTATGGGCATTTCTTGAATGGCTTTGACCTTGGCAGGATCAACTTCAATACCCTTGTTGCTGACGACGAAACCTAAGAGTTTACCGGATCTTACTCCAAAGGTACACTTGTTCGGATTCAGTCGCAACCTGTACTTCTTGAGTCTGTCAAACAGCTTGTGCAGTTGACCCAGATGTTCTTCTTTGGTGTTGGACTTTGCAATCATATCATCCACATAAACCTCTATTTCCTGATGAATCATATCATGGAACAGAGCTACCATCGCACGCTGATACGTTGCTCCTGCATTCTTTAAACCAAAGGGAATCACTTTGTAACAAAAGGTTCCCCAGGGTGTTGTGAAGGTTGTCTTTTCCATGTCTTCGGGCGCCATCTTGATTTGATTGTAACCTGAGAATCCGTCCATAAAGGAAAATACCTTGCACTGCGCAGTATTATCAACCAGTACATCGATGTGAGGTAAAGGGAAATCATCCTTGGGGCTTGCCCGATTTAGATCTCTGTAGTCTACACACATTCTGACTTTCCCGTCTTTTTTAGGCACAGGCACGATATTAGCTATCCATGGAGGATAACTCACAACATTTAGAAAACCGGCGTTGAATTGCTTCTCAACCTCGTCTTTAATCTTCTTGGACATGTCGGGCCTACTTCTTCGCAGCTTCTACTTAACTGGAGTGCTACCTTCTTTGATTGGCAGGCGATGGACCACAATATCTGTGTCGAGGCCAGACATATCTTCATAGGACCAAGCGAATATCTCGACGTAGTCTTGTAACATTTGAATCAGTCTTTGCTTGACACTGTCTTCTACATCAGCCCCTATCTTGACTTCTTTCTTTTCTTCGTCACTGCCCAGGTTGATAACCTCAATTGGCTCTTCATGTGGCTGTATAGTTCTTTCTTCTTGTTCTAATAGCCTTGTAAGTTCCCTGGGTACTTCACAATCTTCCTCACTTTCGTCCTCAGTTTGGTAGATCGGTTTTTCAAAGTCATGACTGGCAATAGCAGAATCGTTATCAACAGGATCCAGAGTGAATGTGAATCTGCATTTATTATGTGGGTGTGTGTAAGAACACATAGCTATTTGAAAACGAATAAAGTAAAGAAAGAAACAAAAAGGATCGCAAAATTTAAATATGCAAACGTCCCATGATTTTATTGAATGAACATATGATCATGGTATGACAAACCCTTATAAAAAGGACCAGTGTGCTTCGGGCAAGGCACCTGGCTTTTAAGTTCATGGTTCGATAGTATAGGAACCATTTTTATTTTTGAACATATAAACAACGAAAACAGGAAATTGCATTTACTCCTGATCAAAGGAGATAACATCTTCAGCTTCCCAGTTGTTCAATCCATTGTTGTGAGTAGGGAATATCCAGTTGCTCCAGCTGCCGTTGTCTTCTTCATCTTCCACAACATTGACTTCTTCGGTGACGAGATGAGCTATTGATCCTTCAGGATGAGCAAGATGCTCTGCTGGATATGAGAGCCCAGGCTGAGGTACCTCTGTTGGCTGAGAGAGATACTCGATAAGATCGTCCCATCCAGTTGGGATGATGTCTTTGATAGAGACTTGTGCACTCTGGGGAGTAGTGTACTTCACCAGAAAATCATTCTCGCCATTTGGTGTTTCCCAGACTTCTTCAGGAGTGACAGGGCTTGTGATTGTTATATTGTTTTCGAAATGTTCATCCCATCCAGTTGGGATAATGTCTTCGATAGCGATTTGCGAGCTCAGGGGAGCGGAATACTTCACCATAAAGTCGTACTTGCCACTTGGTTCTCCCAGTGTATCCCATACTTCTCTTGGAATAAGTGGACTTTGGTATTGCTTAGCAATGGAACCAGTGATACTTATGTCATCTTCGAACTGATCATCCCATCCAGTTGGGACAATGTCTTCAACGGCAGTCAAAGAACTCTGAGGAGCAGTGTACTTCACTAGAAAGTTGTACTTACCGCTTGGTTCTCCCAACGTATCCCAAACCTCCTTGGAAACAGGTGGAACTTCATTTGGATGTTGCTTAGTAATATGGTTCGAGATCACTTTGTCGTTTTCAATAGCATTTACTTCTTGGCTGATGAAATGGGACATTAATCCTCCAGAACGAGGACTTAGATCATTCTTCTGAGTTCCATTAGCATAGCCCAGACCTAGCTTATCGAACTTGTAAGGCACATCAAGGAGTTGTCCCCACACTGTGCAACCACCCTCTTCGATCACAGCCTTAGCATCTTTGAGAGAAGCCATTGTTGGAGTTATTTTTGTAGCAGGAGTAGCAGAAATATGTTTGGCAGTAGAGACAGCTGGAGGGACCACCTCAAAAGATTGGCAGGGGGTTTCGATGAATTCACCATCCATCTCAACATACTTGGAGTTACTCAAGTGGTTAACCACATATTCTTCTTCACCATGAACCGTGACAACCTTTCCTTTTATCGGATATTTTAACTTCTGGTGCAGGGTAGAAGTTACAGCGCTTACCCCATGTATCCAAGGGCGTCCTAGAAAATAAGAGTACGCAGGATGAATTTCCATCACATAAAAAGTAGAATCAAAGATCTGAGAGCCCACTCTGATTGGGAGCTTAACTTCTCCGTATACTGTTCTTGTTGACCCGTCGAAGGCTCTTACCACAACATCGCTTGGTTGTAACACAACTCCTTCGAAGTCAAGTTTTTCCAGTACTACTTTTGGTAACACATTTAATGAGGAACCATTGTCTACCAGCACATGAGACAAAGTGGTGTCGTTACATTCAATAGAGATGTGCAGGGCTTTATTGTGATTTTTCCCAGCAGGTGTTAAATCAGCGTCAGAGAAACCGAGACCGTTATCCACTGTTAGACTGGCAACACAATTTTCAAATTGGTCGACTGAAATCTCTTGTGGTACATGTGCGGCTTTCAAGAATTTCATCAGGGCCTTGGCATGAGCTTCTGAATACCTTAGCAGAGATAGCATTGAAATCTTTGAAGCAGTGTGCCCCAGTTGTTCGACAATATTGTAATCACTTTTGCAGATGATTTTCAATATTTCCTCCATTTCTTGCCTCGACGGATCTTCAATAGTGACTTCAACAGGTACTTGAACTGGTTCAATTAATGGCTCTTTGCCTCGAGCATTGACATCTTGATTAGGAACTGGGACCTGGACTGGATTAGTAGTAACATTTGGAGAAATTTCTGGTGAAAAGATCATTCCACTTCTTGTAATCTTACTAGTCCCCACAATATTATCAACAGCTGGATTTACGGCCTCCTCAGTCGAGGTGTCTTGTTTAACTCCATCGACATAAACATTAGCGCCATAACCCCACGGGATAACTTTATCTGAGGAATATGGAAATGGAGCCGGATTGGTAATGATTACAGATGCTACTCTGGGTGCGGCAGAAATCTTGAAGGGAACCTTGGTAGGGATTTTCAATGGCACGTTAGAAACCATTGAGACGTCCTCCATCTTCATCCCATTTGAAAAACCTTCGCACAAATTATCTATAGAAGGGAGCTTCTCAAACATGATGATACGACGATCCATCCACTTTTGAATTCCTCTTTTCATATTTTCACAACCATTGGGTAGGTCTGCGCAATAAAAGGAATCAGGGTCACAACCTGGGAATAAACCAGCTTGTATTAGCTTTCTTTTGATTTCAAGGAGCGGAGTTGACAGTTCTCTCACATCATAGATATAAACAGTGTCCGTGATAGCATTAACGGTCTTGTCGTGTTTTGGCATAGGCGCAGTGATGACATTTGGAGTCTCTGGAGGATCAAATTCAATTTCCCTAGCGTCTATCATGTCTTGGATCTTGTTTTTCAGGGCCCAACAGTGATATGCGTCATGTCCAGGACAATTGGAATGGTATGCACATGTTGTGTCGGGGCGATAACTAGGAGAGGAAGTGTTGACATTCTTCGGAGGGTCTTCCAATGTAACCAGATTTGCCTTTAACAAGTGTTGCAATGCTTGAGAGATTGGCATGTTGATTTTGGTGAAGTTTCTTCTTGGTGCATCTGGTCGATGCGTATATTTCGGCGGTTGATCTTTTTGAGGTGCAGATGCAGAAATCAGAACAGCCCCTATAGATTGGTGATGCTCACTTTTGTTGTGACTCTTCTGACTATGCACTGTATTGACTTCATTTCTCCCACTGATGGGCCTCTTAGTAGTACCAGAGGAGGAGCCTACTTGAATTTTTCCGCTTTGAATGCCGCTTTCGACATGCTCTCTAGTTAATATCAGGTCAGTGAAACCTGACGACGAGCTTCCCAGCAAATGACTGTAAAAAGGGCCAGTTAAAGTGCCCATGAACATGTCGACCAGCTCGCGATCAGATAAGGGAGGTTGAACCCTTCCAGCTAGATCTCTCCACTTTTGTGCATACTCTTTGAAACTTTCTTTTGGTGCCATGGTCATGCCCCGTAGTTGAGTACAGGTTGGTGCAAGGTCAGCATTGTATTGATACTGTTTGTAGAAAGCAACAGCCAGATCTTCCCAGGTGTGAACTTTTGCACTTTCCAGTTGGTAGTACCACTCGAGTTGTGTACCCGACAGACTTTCCTGGAAGAAATGAATCCACAATTTGTTATCTGCCGTATGAGGTAGTATCTTTCTCACATAGGACCTTAGATGCAGCTTTGGGCAAGAGACTCCATCATACTTTGCAAAGACAGGAACTTTGAACTTTGGAGGAATAACAACATCTGAGACTAGTCCAAGATCGTTGAAGTCTAAACCAGGTATTTTTTGTACCTCCATAGCTTTCATGCGTTCTTCCAACTGCTGGTATTTGCTATCTCCCTGTTCGTCTTCGGAATGATAATCTTCTTCGTTAGCAGAGAGGGAGAGTTTGGCAGAACCCTGGTGGCCGTGATTGTCTTCCTGATCACCTTCACCTACTACTTCAGGGATTGGCGCCTTTTTGGGCATCCTGGCTGGGACTCTGACTTTCCTCACGAGGTGGCTTAAACCTACAGATCCCTTGGACTTCTTTTTCTTCTTGGTCATCAGGGCTTTCAGTTCCTGTTGCCCCTTTGCTAGCTCCAAAATTGCTATCTGAACTTGGGCGTTTTGTGCCTCGATATTCTTGATGCTTGTTTCGGAATCCATCCCTTCTAACTGAAATAAACAGCAAGGAGATGAGAAACCTGTTATGTGAACCTGTTATGCAATGTTTATGAATGAAATGTATGTGCAATGTTTTCAAGGATCTTAGAATTTAAATTTGTTTAAACAAAAGAGAAACAAACATTTATTAGTCAAACATTTTATTTCTTTTTTTTTCCTTTTGTCTTTTCTTTTCTCTTTTTTTTTTCTTTGCCTCTTTCGGGCTTACAAGATAAAGCAAATAATAAAGAAAATAAAGGATTCTTCAAGCCTCCCATGGACGCTTTCTCTTTGCACCCAGGAACGTGTTGATCTGCTGTTCTTCATGGAGTTGTCTGGTGAGCTCCAACACTTTCCTCTCATAGTCTTGATAGTGTGCTTTGAAGGTGTCCCTTTCTCCTTTTAGTTGAACCCAAGATTTTTGCAACTCTTCCAGGTCAGTTGGCATGTCCGTATTTAGAATAACTCGAGGTTCTTCCCCTTCGACTTCTGGCTCAATAGTCACAGGTAGGATAGCAGGATATGGCATGATGAACTTCTGAGCACGAGCACGCACCCATTTGAGGTAAGGCTCCATGGGAATAGAATTCCATTGTCCTAAAGACTTGCTTTCTACTTTGTAGACACTGCCCCAAGCATGTATAAACCTTCGTCGATATCTTTGGGAATCATCATCGTAGTCGAACACAATGCCGTGGATGATCATGTCGTGAGGACCATTTCTTCGTGCATATCCAAATTGGAGCAAAGCTAAAGAGGGATTGTAGGTGATGCCTCCCCTAATGCCAAGGAGTGGCACATTAGGGTACTCCCCACAATGGTCAATGAGAGTGATGTCTTCTTGAAAGAAGTTGTTCCACCAGATATCTGAATGAGACAATGACATAATCCTGCGAGACCATTGCATCCTTTGCTCGTTTCTCAACACTGATCGGGGAAGGTGTGATGTAAACCATCTAGCCAGTAGTGGTACACAACACATAAGAGTTCCTCGCTTTTTCATGGTACGAGTGTATAGAGAATGTAGAATGTCTCCCAGCAAAGTGGGTACCGGATTGCGGGTTAAGAAAATGTTGATAGCGTGCACACTTATGAATTGTCGAGATTAGGGAATAAAACCAACCCATAAATCAAAAGAGCCACAACTTCTTCAAAAGCTTGGTAACTCCTATCCTTTAATAGTGATCGAGCCTTTCCCATTAAGAACTTAGCAAGCAAACCCTCGACTCCACTCTTTGTTTCCCAATTAGACTCGATTTCTGACTTTCGTAAATGTAAGGCAGCAGCAATGATTTCAGGCTTTGGAATCTTTTCTAAACCAGTGAAAGGTAATTGATCTCGAACAGGTAGCCCAATTAGTTCAGAGAATTCCTCCAAGGTGGGTACTAGCTGGTAATCAGGAAATGTAAAACAATGATGTTCGGGATCAAAGAATTGGAACAGGACCCGTATCATGTCTTCTTCAAATTTTTAGGTAACCAAATGGAGTAGGTGATCGTGCCTTTCGGTGAATTGACCATTTCTGGGAAATTCTGATACTAATTCCTTAAGTTCAGATGGTACTGTTTAGATGTTGATCCGGATATAATCTCTGGTAGCGGGAGCCATTACCTGCAACAATAGGACAAAAATAAACTCTTCGATCCTTGAAATGATTAGTGAGAAAAATGATATGTTTATGATGCTTATGATGTCATGATGTCAAACATGTGGAAAACTCACACAAATCACACAATAGCCTTAGGTTTAAAGGCTTGCACGAGGTTCATAGGTGATACCCTCCCTACTGAAGTTTAGTTGGTTTAAACCTGTCTTAAAATGGTATTCGGGTTCTATGATCCTTGGAGATAACATCTCAATACAGCACTCGGACGGCCGATCAAAACATTCCTCGAGGATAACCAACTTCGATCAATTTCAAAGCCAGTCACTTAATAGGTCACAAGTCAAGTTCAACTAAAGGTTCTAAGGCAAATTAGTGCTTGATGACATTTCGGAGGCCTAACATACTCCTTGATCGTTTTCAATGGATATCAGTACAGACCAAAGTGTCGCACTAACGGTGACTACCAGATCAACCGTATCGGTACATGCCGTACAGTTTCCTTGGTCTATTATCACATACTTAAGGTATCTCGAGATTCGAGCTAGAATCTTTCACACAAGTAAATTCAATACCCAAACAAACCTTTGAAAAATAGAGCAAACAAGACAAACAATTGAAAACATCGAAGTGATCTAATCTCTAAGGTAACCCCTTTTGAAAACATTTTGTTTTTGAAATCCCCAGCAGAGTCGCCAGTTCTGTCGCCTCGGTTTTTTTGTGGGATGCGAACTGACTCTTCTTTTATTTTTGAGTTGTGAAAATCAAAGAGTCTCCACCGACTTTTATTTTATCCAATTAAGGAAAGGATTATAAAAGAAACAGAAAAAAGACCTTAAAGAGATTTTGGGTTCGGGGGTAGGTTATACAAAGGGAAGGTGTTAGCCTCAAAGGAAAGGTAATTCTATTGCTTTGAAATCTAAAAATAAAAACTGTGCTAACGCTTTTCAGGCAGAAGAAGAAGAATCTGACGAGTCAGAGTCAGAAGAAGAAGAAGATGAATTGTCTCTCTTATCTAGAAGAGTAAATCAACTTTGGAAGAGCAAGCAGGGAAGATTCAAGAACTTCAAGAACTTCAAGAGACCTGAGAAGGGAGAATCTTCTGAACACAGAAGATCTATCAAGAAGAAAGTGACGTGCTATGAATGCAAAGAGCCTGAACACTACAAGAATGAATGTCCAAAGCTTCAGAGGGAAAAGCCCAGAAAGAAGTTTGAAAAGAAGAAAGGCATGATGGCTACATGGGATGACTCTGATTCATCAGATCAAGAGTCAGACTCTGAAGATGAGCAAGCAAACATAGCACTCATGGCAACAATTGATGCTGGTTGTCGCCTCGGTTTTTTTTGTGGGATGCGAACTGAATCTTCTTTTATTTTTGAGTTGTGAAAATCAGAGAGTCGCCACCGACTTTTATTTTATCCAATTAAGGAAAGGTTAATAAAAGAAACAGAAAAAAGACCTTAAAGAGATTTTGGATTCGGGGGTAGGCTATACAAAGGGAAGGTGTTAGCACCCTTTGTATCCATGGTTATCCATGGGCTCTTAATTGCTTAGCTCACTTGCTTGAATTGTTTGTTTTGCTTGAAATGCTTGTATGTGGTTTTAAATATTTTTTAAAGAATTAACTTTGTAATGATTCTTGTGCGGATGTATGCAAAGTGTTTATCTTTCGAAAGATATTTTGATGGTTTGAAAAAGATTTTTAACTTCGTAATGATCCTTGTTTGGATATATACAAAGTGTTGTCTTTTTGAAAGTTTGTTTTGAAAAAAACAGTGATGTGTAAGAATTTTTGTTGTTTTTGATTGAGCAAGCAATTAGGAGATATACCCTAAGTTTATAAGGTTTTTTCCTATTTCTTTAGAAAATTTTCCTTGACTGGATACAGAAGAAAAATTTGAATTGCATTTGAAACAGTAGAATTGATTTTGAAAAGAGTAACAGAGGGATTACCCTAAGAGGTGCAAGTGTGATTGTGTTTTATTTTCAGATATGTTATCTTTGAGATTAGTGATCTAGCGCCTCAGTTATTATTCTTGACATACACGCAATTTTATATGTACAGGAATTTAAAGTGCGGGAATGTAAAATGCAGGAAGTAAATCTACGTTATTACATCGATTGTGCGAGAAATGTAAACTACGCTATTTACATGAATTTGACAACCTATACACTTATCTATGAATTTAAATTGCAATAAGATAAAGGGAAAATATTTTTGGATTTTTGGAGGGTTGATTTTAATTAAAATTAATGCATAATTAATTTAATTAAAAGGTTAAGTATTAGAAATAAAATTTAAACCTAAAAAGTTAAGTCTAAAATATGTCCAAATTATTTGTTAATTAATTTTAAAATGAAATTATTTTTTTTTTTTTTGAAAGGTTTTTGAAATTATTAAGTTAATTAACATGTAATTATACAAATAATTATACACATAAATTAAACTTAAAGATAAAAATATTCTAATTATGTACAAAATTAGTTCATGATATGTAAACTTAATTTAATAAAAAGAAATTTTTTTTTTTGATTTTTTTTGATAGGCTAGAACTAATTAAAAGATAAATATATAAATATTGTCTAATTAATTAAACAAAATATTTTAATTATGAAGAAAAATAAAATATTTTTATATCAAAAATTAATATAATATTTTATCAACCTAAAAATAGTTTTAGTATAATTTTCTGCTTTTTTAAACTATTTTAAAATAATTTTGCAAAGAAAATCAAATAAGAATAAAAATATAAATTAAGTGATCATGTGTGGTTGATGGGAGGGTCTATGGTATGGATGCGTGCTCAGGTGCGTTGGATCTTGTTACAAGTTGATCTGATGGCTGTAAGCGTGAGGCACATGGTATGATGGTGGAACGCAAAACACAGGAACCGGGGAGGGTAAAAACGCGCGATGGTTTGAATGAACCAATCACGTGGCTCCACGCTTCATCTTCTTCATTTCAAAATCCTGCAATCGTAGGTAAAGGTTTGATTGGAATTTTTTAGATGAACGAGGAAAGAGTTATGGTCGGTCAAAGTTCAGTTGACTTTTTAGGAGAAAACCCTAATTTTGAAACTTAGAGTTTTGTTGATTTCTGAACTTTTCTTGATGAATTATGATCAACCATTTATCAAATGATGAATCTTTTCACAAAATATGGATGTTGACAAAAAATTGCATTTTTGACTGTCTGTTGACTTTTCGGTCAAACTGGTCGTCTGTTGATTGTTTGAGCTGTTGACTGTGCGTCCGAGCGAATCGAAGTTTGAAAAATTGTCTGGTTGTACTTTGAGACATATGGAGATCCATGAAATCCATCTTGGAATTTTGAAATGCGAAAGATTGACTTGACTGATGGTACAAACACGGAGAATCGTGATGTCAGCGAGTTTGACTGTTAACTGACTATCCGGGCATTAACGTAACAGTTAAAGTAAAAACTTAACAGTTAAGGTTAATTTTTTCTTTTTGTTTTTGTTTTGTTAATGGTGAAAATTATTTACATGAGTTGTTAGAAAAACACAAACATAATAAATAAATAAAATATACTGTACGCGAACGAAATTACTGATAATAATCTTGAGAAGGATTTAATGCACAGAAAAATAAATATTTAACTAGCAATAAACACACATAATATTATCTCGATAATTAAGTGACAGTACAATATACAATACAATATTTAATACTGACAGTACAAATATTACATAATATAACGAACAGTACGACAAATATAATGAACGGTACGTTATTTGAAAGCGAAAGATACGACAAACTTTAAGTATGACGATTAAAAACCCATGCTATAAACAACAATATATAGATGTACGGGAGTGCAAGCATCCCAGGTCCGCATTTTTCAGGACTATGCAGACAGAAAAAGGACACGATCATTACAAAAACAGTGATGACAACAAGAAAAAACGTATCCACCCACTTTGCCATTTTTGCTGGGGAAGAAGAGAAAATAATTATGAGATAGTATGATAGAAATTTGGGAGATGAGTGAAATTTGATGTGAGAATTTATGGAAAAAATGAGGGGTATATATAGAGTGAAAAGAATGATGGAGACGTTGGGGAATGAAGTGATACCGTACAAAAAAGGAAAGTTTGAGTGGTAGTAGGATTTGAAAGAAAGTGTGTGGGATAAAGTTAGGATTGGATTTGAAAGAAAGAGATTTGAAAAGAAAGGAAAAGATTTGAAAACAATAATATAGTACAAAAATTAGGGGGAAACAAAACCAATAATAATTTAATTGTTACCAGTACAGTCTGAATCTCCGGACTTTGCGCCTGTAAAATTTAATTATGTACCAATTGTGTCAGTATTATTTATCTGAAAATAAATCTCAAATAAACAGCGTGTGAAGTGATAAATAGTATTTGGCGTTTGTGTAAGAATAAATTCAACAGCGAACCCAAAATACCGTATAAAAATATTCTAAAAACTGAGTATTCATAAAATCAGGATATTTATGAAATAAAATCCAAGATTATATGAAACTCCCAATTTTTTTAGACAGAGGTCTGTTGCCTTCTTTCTGAAAAAAGATGCGGGCAAATTTTGGGGTATAACACTGGTGAAGAGTCTACTTCTGATTCAGACTCTAATGAGGTACTTTCTGAACTTACTAGAGAAGACCTAGTTTCCAGCTTATCGGAACTTCTGGAAGTCAAGAGTCAACTTATTATCAAATACAAAAAGCTTAAAAAGCTCTTTGAATCTGAAACTAAGAGACTTGAAATAGAAAACTCTGAACTGAAAGAAAAGGTTTTAAAATTAACTAAAGATGTTGAATATTCTTCAAGTTCAGAAAAGTCTATTCCAAGCACTAACAATATTCTGAAAGAATATGACTTGAGCTTCAGAAAGTTCTTATCTAGAGGTATAGGCAGAAGTCAGCTAGCCTCTATGATATATGGTGTAAGTGGAAACAAGAGAATATGTATAGGCTTTAAGGGTGAAACCCCATATAAACTTGAATCTGTTGATGAGATGATTATCAATTATAAACCTTTGTATGAACAGTTCAAGTATGGTCATTCTCATGACATTAAACACACATCTCACTCTAAGAGTTTCCACATAACACACACTAAGAAATATGTTGTTGCACATTCTGGTAAATCTTATGTGAAATCTCAGTTCAATCAGAACTTGAGAAGGACTAACCCTAAAGGACCCAAAAGAATGTGGGTACCTAAGGATAAGATAATTCCTATTGCAGATCTCCTTCACAACTCAAAAGAAAAACATGTCATGGTACCTGGACTCTAGGTGCTCACGTCACATGACTGGAAGAAGGTCTATGTTCCAAAGTCTGGAACTTAAATCCGCTGGAGAAGTAAAGTTTGGAGGGAATCAGAAGGGCAAAATCATTGGCTCAGGAACCATATGTATTGGTAATTCTCCCTCTATAACTAATGTTCTTCTAGTAGATGGATTAGCTCATAACTTATTTTCCAAAAGTCAATTAAGTGACAATGGTTATGACATAATCTTTAATCAAAAGTATTGTAAAGCTATTAGTCAGAAGGATGGCTCAATCCTATTTACAGGCAAGAGAAAGAACAACATTTATAAGATTGATCTTTCAGATCTTAAGAACCAAAAGGTTATTTGCCTTCTGTCTGTTAACGAAGAGCGGTGGGTCTGGCACAGAAGATTAGGTCATGCTAGTTTGAGAAAGATTTCTCAGATTAACAAACTTAATCTGGTCAGAGGACTCCCTAATCTGAAATACAAATCAAATGCTCTTTATGAAGCATGTCAGAAAGGGAAGTTTTCAAAACCTGCGTTTAAATCTAAAAATGTTGTCTCTTCCTCTAGGCCTTTAGAACTTCTGCACATTGATCTTTCTGGCCCAGTCAAAACAACATCAATCAGAGGAAAGAAATATGGATTGGTCATTGTAGACGACTATAGCAAATGGACTTGGGTAAAGTTCTTAAAACACAAGGATGAGTCACATTCTGTGTTCTTTGACTTCTGTAATCAGATCCAATCTAAAAAGGAATGTAAAAACATAAAAGTCAGAAGTGATCATGGTGGTGAATTTGAGAACAGATTCTTTGAAATTTATTTCAGAGAAAATGGTATTGCCCATGATTTCTCTTGTCCTAGAACTCCACAGCAAAATGGAGTTGTAGAACGAAAGAATAGGACTCTACAAGAAATGGCCATAACCATGATCAATGAGACTAATATGGCTAAGCATTTCTGAGCAGAAGCAATTAACACAACTTGTTATATTCAGAATAGAATCTCCATAAGACCTATTCTAAATAAGACTCTTTATGAATTGTGGATGAACAAAAAGCCCAACATTTCATATTTTCATCCATTTGGATTTATTTGTTATATTCTGAATACTAAAGATCATCTGAACAAGTTTGATTCTAAAGCTCAGAAGTGTTTTCTACTTGGATATTCTGAACGCTCAAAAGGCTTCAGAGTATACAATACTGAAACTCTGGTAGTTGAAGAAACAATCAATATTAGATTTGATGATAATCTTGGAAATGAAAGGCCAAAGCAGTTTGGGAATTTTGCAGATATAGATATATCTAACTCAGATCATGAAGAACCCAAGGGAAAGGATGATGCAAAAGATCAAGTTGCAGCGTCTTTAGAGAATCTCAGAATATCTGAAGAGCCAACACTTAGAAGATCTTCTAGACTCAACTCTGCTCATCCAGAAGATGTTATTATTGGAAAGAAAGACGATCCCATCAGAACAAGAGCATTCCTGAAGAACAATGCAGGAAGTATGGTGACTTCTATTGATCAAGCTCTGGAAGATGCTGACTTCTATTGGTTTAGTATCTTTGATTGAGCCAACTTCTATAGATCAAGCTCTAGAAGATGCTGACTGGATAATTGCCATGCAAGAAGAGTTAAATCAGTTTACAAGGAATGATGTTTGGGATTTGGTTCCAATACCTAAAGGATTTAATATCATTGGAACAAAATGGGTCTTCAGAAACAAGCTGAGTGAGAAAGGTGAGGTTATCATAAACAAATCCAGACTGGTTGCTCAAGGCTATAGTCAGCAAGAAGGTATTAACTATACAGAAACCTTTGCACCAGTGGCCAGGTTAGAATCTATTATATTTTTAATTTCATTTGCCACTCAGAATAACATCACTCTGTATGAGATGGATGTTAAGAGTGCCTTCTTAAATGGTTATATAGATGAAGAAGTTTATGTCCACCAACCTCTTGGTTTTGAAGACTCTAAGTCTCCATAACATGTTTTTAAATTAAATAAATCATTATACGGTTTGAAGCAAGCTCCCAGAGCTTGGTATGGAAGATTAAGTTCTTTCCTTCTGGATAATGGTTTCACTAGAGGAAAAGTAGACACAACTCTCTTTTGTAAAACCTTTAAAAAGGATATGCTAATTTGTCAAATTTATGTCGATGATATTATTTTTGGAACATCTAATGTTGCACTTGGAAAGGAGTTTGCTAAGTCTATGCAGGCAGAATTTGAGATGAGCATGATGGGAGAACTAAAGTACTTCCTAGGCATTCAGATCAATCAAACTTCTGAAGGAACTTATGTTCATCAGACTAAGTATGTCAAAGAGCTTCTGAAGAAGTTCAATCCATCATAAAGCAAAGAAGCAAAAACTCTAATGCATCAAAGTTGCGTATTAGGTAAGGATGAGGTAAGCAAGAAGGTAGATCACAAGATCTACAAAGGTATGATAGGTTCTCTTCTCTATCTAACTGCTTCTAGACCTGATATTTTATTCAGTGTATGCTTGTGTACTAGATTCCAATCAGATCCTAGAGAATCTCACTTAACTGTTGTTAAGAGAATTCTTAGGTATCTGAAAGGTACTACTAATGTTGGTTTAGTCTACAGAAGATCTAAAGAATACAACTTAGTAGGATATTGTGATGCTGATTACGCTGGAGATAGAGTTGAAAGGAAAAGTACTTCTGGAAGCTGTCAGTTTCTTAGAAGTAATCTGATCTCCTAGTACAGCAAGAAGCAAGCCACAATAGCATTATCAAATACATAAGCAGAATACATAGCTGCTGCTAGATGTAGTACACAAATGTTCTGGATGAAAAGTCAGCTAGAAGACTATCAGATATATGAGAGTAACATTCCTATATTCTGTGATAATACTTCTGCTATTTGTTTATCTAGGAATCCTATCTTACATTCTAAAGCTAAGCATATAAAGATTAAACATCACTTTATTAGGGACTATGTTCAGAAGGGTGTTCTTTCTTTAAACTTTGTTGATACAGAACATCTGTGGGATAATATCTTTACAGAACCCCTTGCTGAAGATAGGTTTAAGTTCATTCTGAAGAACATTAGTATGGATTTATGCCCAAAATGAAGGTGTTGAAAAGATCTGATATATGGATTAGATTTGAAATGTTTATTTATTTTCTTATCAGATGTCCTGTCTTTGTATGATCATTTAGACACTCTGATTCTGTTATTCCTAACATTTCATATGTCTAAGTATGATTCAGAACTTCTATTAAAGCAAAACAACTGTCACCAGCTATTCCAGATGATGACCACGTGTTCATTCTGAAGGGACAAACATGCGTGCAGTTGATGAGACGCCGCCCTAGGTAACTGTGCAAATCTTTTCAAATCTCACGCTATCTCCACTAACGTCTTTCAACATTAAATGTAAATGAATCAGTTTATGTAACCGTTGCATTCAGAATTTCATTGCATTTTATTTTCAAGTCCGTGTCTATATAAACCCATATCATATCCATTTTCTCTCTTTTCACGCATTCATCATCTCTTGTTTTATGCATTTCTGTCTTCTATTCTCTCTTCACAAAAACCCTAAATGTAAGAAACCCAGAAATCTCAAGCATTCTTCAATGGCTTCTTCATCATCTCAAAAAAAGGTTTCGTCTTCTCAGCAACAACAAGAACAACAGCAACAACAAAATGTTCTCAGAAGACTTGTCTAATTTCTATGGACGAATTAGAAGTTCTTGGTGAAATTATGGTCGATTTTGATAATCTGGAAGAACATGACATTCATTTGAAGGATGACATGATATTTCAAGGCTGGGAAGCATTTTTCTATCGTTTGTGTGGATCAGTTTTTCCAGAATTAGTTAAAGAGTTTTGGGTTCATGCTACGATTATGCCAAAAGCAATTCTGTCGTTTGTTCATGGCAAAGAGATCTCAATTACAGAAAATCTTCTCAGAAGATTATATGGCTTGGAAATTGTGAAGGTGCTTCTGGAGAAATTATTGGAAGAACAGATTGGGACGCTGTTTATACAGAAATCTTCAAATCTGGAAAAGAGTCTACAATCATCAAGGAGTTGAAGGATCCCTACAGAATCTGGGCTAAGATCCTTCTGGGTTGCATCTACCATAGAAAGGAAACTGTTTCTCCTAACTATGTGAACAAGGACCAATAGTGCATTCTATATTGTATTGGTAAGCAAGAGAAGGTGGATCTCCCTTTCATTACCTTCAACCACATGTGGAATCATGTGAGGGACTCTAGAGAGCAAGCCAGATTGAAGTCTACCAAGTACAAAAGGAACATCTATCCTTTTGGAAGAATAATCACTGATCTTCTGGTTCATACTAGATTAGTTGGTGATTTGTAAAAGGATGGAATTATTAAAGATCCTTTTGCAATGTGTGGAAGCTCCATGAATGCCCACACTCTGAAAATGACGAATCTAATTGAGACAAATGCTGCTACTCCCAGCGTATGGACCATGAAATCTTGACCAGAAAGGCTCCTGCTCTGGCTGATTTTGAACTGTTTTTTAAAAATGAGCATCCTAACATTGTTGTCAGCTATCTGAAACTATGTAAAGAGGAAGGCTCTGCGTATGATCTAGTGTGGATAAGCAACAAAGAGGCTCTCACTACAGCTGATCTAGTACCAGAAAAAGAGGAAGAGAAAAAGAAGAAGAGAAAGCAAGACCATCACGAAGGAAAGAAGGAAAAGAAAAAGAAAGAACAGACAGAAGTTCAAGCAGAAAAAAAAGAAGAAAAAAAAAGAGAAGAAGGAAGAAAAGAAAAAGGAGAAAAAGAGGAAGACTGTTTGAGATTGACCTTCCAAGCCTCAGAAGAAAAAAAAATCTTCAGGTATTTCTATTTCTGAGCCTGTTTCTGTTCCTATTTTAATTTCTAAACCTATATCAACAGAAGCTCCACCAGAAAAATCATCTGAAAAATCCCCAGAAAATCCTTCTCCAACCACCAAATCTTCTAACCCTCCATCTTCTGCCCCCTTAAGTCTAAAGGCAAACAACCTATGCTTGATGCTGAACAAATTCTTGATCCAAAACCGTTAAACACCATCTTCCCAGATGAAGACATTTTTTGTTTCTGCTCAACTTCAACCTTCTGACCCCCAACATGTTGACACTCCAGTGTTCTTCAACCTCCCCTCTCCAAAATCATCATTTTCTGACTCTTTCATTCGCCTCATGCACTCTCTTACACCCCAGAATCCATCTTCTGACCCCATTGTTGTAGTCTTAGACTCCGACAATGAAGCTGAATCCTCTCTTCAACCATCCTCTTCAAACACTTCTTTGTTTAATAGAGTTTCTGATCCTTACTCCATCTCTCAACTAGAATCTCCAATAACCCGTTTCAAAATCAACCGTCCTAAACCCTCTGTTGATATTCGTTGTGAGTTATTAAAATATAAGGTACAGACAGGTTTAGACTATCAGAAGGTTGCCCATGACTCCAAGCTGGATCATGTGGCTCCTAAAAATCTCTGGACGGCTTTTCTTGAGTATGTGCAAGCAGAGTTTCTGGACCTCCAGAAGGATTGCCTTGCTGCTGCTCCTGCTGGACTTGCTTTGGAGTACATTGCTGGCATCTACTCTCATCCCATTTCTTCCTGGAAGATTCTGGAAGAATAGCCCTTTGTGGATGAAATGGAAGTGGAAAATCCTTTGCCTCTTGTTGTCTGGAAGCCTTATCCGTATTCAGTTCTGACTGGAGACTTTTAGACCCTGTTTGACTAGTTCAGGGAGAATCCTCTGGAAGAGTATCCTGATTTGGTGTATCCTCAGATTGAGTATCCTCTAGAAGAAGAATCTGAAGAAGAAGCTGAAGAAGAGCAACAAGCTGAACAACATCACGCTCAAGAGATTCAAGCTCATGAGATTCTTGTTGAAGAGGAACCAATTGCTGAAAATCAGATGATTCAAGCTTCTGATATTCCTACTTCTTCTGCTGGTCCTTCTAATTTTGTTCTGTTTGAAACTCTGAAGGAACTCCAACAGAATCAAGCTTCCTTGGCTAGTCGTCTGGACAAGCAATATGATACCAATGAGGAATTCAGAACTTGGATGCAGAGACAGGAAGATTCCTCCAAGAAGAAAGCTGAAGACACTGCTTAGATTAAGAACCTTTTGGAAGCTTTAGCCTCTAAGCTTAACCAGTCGTAGTCTGTGTCTTGTGTCTTAGTTAGTTTTCTTTGTTTTTGCATCTGTTTTGCTGCATCTCCTTTGTACTCCCTTCTGATTAATCAATGAAATATATTTCTTTCTTCACTTTTTTTGTGTCTTTCATCTGGATCTTTTATACTTTTTGATGTTATGACAAAAAGGGGGAGAAGCGTGCTAATTGAATTGATTTATAATATCAGTTGTTGGGTTTAAGTCTCAACATTCCTTAAAAATATATTGCAAGTTTTCTGTCTCTGATAGTTTTGCAGGAATGTGATACTTTGAACAAAGCTCAATATAAGAAGAAGCAAAAAAGGGGAGAAGCGAATATAGGGAAAAGCATATCTGAAGAAAATCTCTTAAAGAGTTGAAACAATCAAGCTTAATGTTCTGATACGTAAAGTTTCAAGCTCTGATACAAGCTATGCTTTAAAAGTGCTCTGATTTCTCTAATACAAGAAGTTTCAAGATCAGAAAGAAGCTATGCTCTTAATCAAGAAATTTTATGCTCTGATACAAGAAGCTATGAAGCTCTGATATAAGCAAGCCTTCATGATGTTCAGATAAGCCAAAGTGATCTCAAAGAGAAATTCAAAGCTCTGAAGTTGTCCAATGGAAGCTCTGAAGTGAAGCTCTGAGTTATCTGAAGTTTAAAGTTCAACGTGAAAGTATCAACTTAAATGGAAAAATACTCAGGGAAGTCTTTTATTTATAAAATCTTCTAGTATTAATTTCAGGGGGAGATTGTTAATCTCAGGGGAGACATATTCACACACTCTGATATTCTAGATACAAATTCATATCAATTTTGTATGTTTTTGTCATCATAAAAAAGGGGGAGATTGTTAGAACAAGAAATGTTCTGATCAATATTCTTAGTTTTGATGATAACATTATATATGAATTTTGTATAAGAGAATATGGTACTCTAATTATTCACGTTTTCCACTTCAACAAAAGTATAAAAGAGTATGCACAAAATCAGCGCTCAGAGGCTCTGACCCAGAAGTTCTGGAGTGCTTCATCAGAACATGGTCTGGCAGACATCAGAAGATGGTCCTGCAGAATCAGAACATGAACTGGAAAGCATCAGAAGATGGCATTCAGAAGTAAAGCTCTGAATATCTGATGGTATCACGCTCAAAGCACTTCTAAAGTATGAAGACAGAAGTTGCATCTGAACCAAAGCTGAAGACTCTAATATTCAAATGTTTATTCTACATATTCTGAGTCTAAAAGAAAGTACAAGAAGAAAAGGCTATAAGGTCAAATCTCTGACTGACAAAAGGAACGTTAGAAGCTACAAAAGGCAAAGTCAGTAAAAGCAGTGAAAGCATGACTCGAGGTAGTTGACAAAAGTGTGAAACATTAAATGCAACTGTGTACTATTCATGCAAAGCATTAAATGCTCCCAACGGTCACATTTCCTCCAGCGCCTATAAATAGAAGTTCTGATTCAGAAGCAGCAACAACTCTCTCACGCAAAAGTACCAAAACGTTGTCAAACTGAAATCAAAGAAAAGCAAAGAAGAACTTCATCTTCAACCTCACAACTTTGTAATATTTTAGTGAGAGTTAGATCTTAAACTTAAGAGAAAAATCACTTTGTGATTATAGCTTATTTAGAAGCATTTGAATCTCTTGTAACATTTATTTTACATTGATTGTAAAAGGATTTCCTAGAGTGATCAAGTTGTGATCAGGATACTCTAGAAGACTTAGAGAGTTTCTAAGTGGAGAACTATTGTAATCAGTTTGATTAGTGGATTAAATCCTCAGTTGAGGTAAATCACCTTGTAAGGGGTGGACTGAAGTAGTTTAGTTAACAACGAACCAGGATAAAAATAACTGTGTTATTTATTTTTATCTACCTTTTTTGAGAAAGAACCCTTATTCAATTCCCCCTTTCTAAGTGTTTTTCACTCCTTCACACCCATTTCCACATTTTCCATTATTTCGGAGAAGCATCTCCGAAATATGCTGAGTTTTTCTTTTTTTTCAAAACAATGGTTAATCTAATATTTTAAATTAACTACATTTCAATCCAAAACTCCAATTTTTTTTGTACATCAAAGTAGTGTAATTTAAAGGCAGTGTAATATAGTACACCAAAAGAATACATCGTATAAATCATCCAAATATCAAAAGTTATTGATATCAGTTGGATTAATGTATAAGCTAAATATGTATTTCCATTTAATTTTATTTCCATACTTACAATTATAACTGGTAGTATTCTACAGTAATTTATAGAAACAATAATAAAATGTATTTATCAATGTTGACATCAAACTATGCTATCACACGTGTTATCAAGGATGCTTTAATTTTATGGAATAAAAGTGTTGGTCAACAAAGGGAATAAAAGGGTGCAGCGTCTTACATGTATATTCCTTAAAAGATAAGTTGGAGTTAAAATTAAAATCCACTGTTCAAGACTCTGACTTGAATTTGCAAAATGCTACCGGTTTAACATGGTTAAGTCTCAATTGATCGAGTTGGCCTCTAATATCTCTGCTTTTGGTAGTATCCAGTATAATGTTTCATGTACTTTGACCATTAATATGAGTAAATAGTATGAGTATGTAGTACATTAGCTTAACCAGCCACATATGAGAACTTTTATGCTAATATACATTAAAAAGTAATATATCATATGGAGATTAACTACCTAAATAGCATAATGAACAAAAAAAAAATAAAGTTCAAACCTAATATTATAAAAGCCACTTTAAAGTTTAGGAAATTTACAAATTGATATCAAGTTTGGACTATAAAAAGCATTTCAGTCGCAATAGATAGAATTTTCAAGGATGCAAGAGCAATTATACACTAATCCATCAAGGAGACATTAAAATGGTGTTAACATTCTGAAAAATTCCTTAAGATGAGGTAGATACCAACAGAAGATTCAAATTTTAAATGCAAACCTTTATAGATAAGAGCAGCACAAATAATATAATTGTTAGAACAAGATTTGTTCTGATCAATATTCTTAGTTTTGATGATAACAAGGATATGAATTTTGTGTGAGATAATGTGGTACTCTAATACATTGCAATTTCCTTTTCAGGAAATATATAAAGAGTATGCACAAATCAGCGCTCAGAAGCTTTGTCTCAGAAGGTTCAGCATGCAACATCAGAACATGGTCTGGCAAGACATCAGAAGATGGTCAAGGCAGAATCAGAACATGGGTCTATGGAAGCATCAGAAGAACTTGAGATCAGAAGCAGAAGCACTGAAGTTCTCATGGTATCACGCTCAGAAGCACTTCAAGGTCAGAAGACAAGAAGATGCTATGCACCAAGCTGTTTGACTCTGATGATATTCAAACGTTGTATACACAAACATCAGATCAGAAGAAAGTACAGGTGGCAGGCTACGCTGACTGACAAAAGGAACGTTGGAAGCTATTAAAGGCAACGTCAGTAGACACAGCGTGAATAAGGCTCGAGGTAGTTGACAAAAGCGTGAAACATTAAATGCAATGCTATACGGAACACGCAAAGCATTAAATGCTCCCAACGGTCATCTTCTCAAGTGCCTATAAATATGAAGTTCTGATGAGAAGCAAGGTTACGAAATCTGAACCAATCCTGAACGAACTTATTCTGAAAAACTTGCTGAAACGTTGTTCAACTCAAAGCTCAGAAACTTCATCTTCATCAAAGCTCACTACATTGGTGTTGTAATATATTAGTGAGATTAAGCTTAAACGTTAAGAGAAATATCACTGTCGTGATTATAGCTTTTCAGAAGCATTTGTAATACTCTTAGAATTGATTACATTAATTTGTAAGTAACTAGAGTGATCAAGTGTTGATCAGGATACTCTAGGAAGTCTTAGCTTGTGTCTAAGCAGTTGTAATTAGAGTGATCACGTGGTGGTCAGGATACTCTAAGAAAGTCTTAGCTTGTGTCTAAGCATTTGTTCCTAGAGTGATCAGGTTGTGATCAGGATACTCTAGAAGACTTAGTCGTGGGCTAAGTGGAAAACCATTGTAATCTGTTGCGATTAGTGGATTAAATCCTCAGGTGAGGTAAATCACTCCGTGGGGGTGGACTGGAGTAGTTTAGTTAACAACGAACCAGGATAAAAATAACTGTGCAATTTGTTTTTATCGTTCAAGTTTTTTAAGACTACACTTATTCAAACCCCCCCTTTCTAAGTGTTTTTCTATCCTTCAATTGGTATCAGAGCGCCGATTCTAAGGTGCAAGCACTTAACCGTGTTTAGAAAAGATTCAGGAAGAGAAAAACGCTTCAGTAAAAGATGGCTGGTGAAATTCCAACGGATCCACCTGCATCTACATCTGGCTCTGCTGAGCAATACAATGGTAACAATGGTTATACTAGACCACCAGTATTTGATGGTGAAAACTTTTAATACTGGAAAGATAAACTGGAAAGTTACTTTCTTGGTCTAGATGGTGAACTATGGGATCTTCTGATGGATGGTTACAAACATCCAGTAAAAGCTAGTGGCGTAAAGCTTACGAGGCAAGAAATGGATGACGATCAGAAGAAGCGTTTCAAGAATCATCATAAATGTAGAACTGTTTTGCTGAATGCTATCTCTCATGCTGAGTATGAGAAGATATCTAACAGGGAAACGGCCTATGATATATATGAGTCATTGAAAATGACCCATGAGGGAAATGCTCAAGTCAAGGAGACTAAAGCTCTTGCTCTAATCCAGAAATATGAAGCCTTCAAGATGGAGGATGATGAAAACATTGAGAAGATGTTCTCAAGATTTCAAACGCTAACTGCTGGATTAAGAGTTCTGGATAAAGGCTACACCAAGGCTGATCATGTAAAGAAGATTATCAGAAGCTTACCCAGAAGATGGGGTCCAATGGTGACTGCATTCAAGATTGCCAAGAATCTGAATGAAGTTTCTTTGGAAGAGCTTATCAGTGCCTTGAGAAGCCATGAAATAGAGCTGGATGCAAACGAGCCTCAGAAGAAAGGTAAGTCTATTCAATTAAAATCTAATGTTAAAAAATGCACTAACGCTTTTCAGGCTAGAGAAGAAGATCCTGAAGAATCAGAATCTGAAGAAGAAGATGAACTGTCCATGATCTCCAGAAGGGTAAACCAACTCTGGAAGAGCAAGCAAAGGAAGTTCAGAGGCTTCAGAAGTTCAAAGAGATTTGAACGTGGAGAATCTTCTGGTGACAGAAGATCTGACAAGAAGAAGGCTGTCTGCTATGAGTACAATGAGCCTGGACATTACAAGAACGAGTGTCCAAAACTTCAGAAGGAGAATCCCAAAAAGAAGTTTCATAAGAAGAAAGGTCTTATGGCAACATGGGATGATTCTGAATCAGAATCAGAATTAGACTCTGAAGGAGAACAAGCCAACTTCGCGCTGATGGCTACAGAAGATGATGGATCAGAATCTACATCAGAATCAGATTCTGAAGAGGTATTTTCTGAACTATCTAGAGAAGAGTTAGTTTCCAGTTTAACAGAACTTCTGGAACTCAAGGCTCATCTTAGTATCAAATACAAAAAGCTGAAGAAGCAGTTTGAATTTGAAACTAAGAAGCTGGAAGTGGAAAATTCTGAACTGAAGGAAAAAGTTTTAAATCTATCCAAAGATAGTGGATCTCCTTCTGAAACAGAAAAATCCATTCCTAGCATGAATCATATTCTGAAAGAATATGACTCGAGCTTCAGAAAGTTCTTATCTAGAAGTATTGGCAGAAGTCATCTTGCTTCTATGATATATGGTGTTTCTGGAAACAGAAGGTTTGGTTTTGGCTATGAGGGTGATACCTCACATAAATTTGAACCTATTGATGATCTGAAGATCACATACAAGCCATTGTATGATCAGTTCAAATATGGCCATGCTCATGATATCAGGCTCACTTCACATGCACAGAAGTTTAACACTGTTCACACCAAGAAGCATGTGACACATCCTAAGAAATATCATGCTGACAAACCTAAAGAATATCATGTTGTTCCTCCTGTTAAATATTTTGCTAAACCCAAGTTCAATCAGAACTTGAGGAGAACTAACAAGAAAGGACCCAAGAAATTGTGGGTACCTAAGGAGAAGATAATTTCTGTTGCAGATATCCTTGGCGGCAAAGAGGACAAAAAGCAAAATGTCATGGTACCTGGACTCTGGGTGCTCGCGACACATGACGGGAAGAAGGTCTACATTCCAAGATCTAGTGCTTAAACCAGGTGGAGAAGTCAAGTTTGGAGGAGATCAGAAGGGCAAAATCATTGGATCTGGAACCATAAGTCTTGGTAACTCTCCTTCCATAACTAATGTACTTCTTGTAGAAGGATTAACGCATAACTTATTGTCCATAAGTCAATTAAGTGACAATGGTTATGATATAATCTTCAATCAAAAGTCTTGCAAGGCTGTGTCGCGGGCGAAAAACCGTTTTGTTCCTCTTTTTGTGGGATGAGACACCTGATGCCTTCTTTGGGCTCGAGTGCTCATAAAAAATGATTTTTCTTTTGTACCGACCAAACTTTTTATTATTTCCAAAGGAGGAAAAGGAAAAAAGCTGCAATAACCTAAAAAGTGGGGGGAGATCTTGGGTAAGAGGGTTGGTTATACAAAGGGAAGGTATTAGCACCCAACGTATCTATAGTACTCTATAGGTTTCTTTTCTTTGTTTTTCATTCCATATTGTTGAGAGGTTCTTGTGAAATAGGTGGGACCTAAGGTGTTTGTTTGATTATGCTCGCAAAGATCATCGCGATCCTCTGCATACATATCCCTTAGAGGGAATCAGAGCATCTGTAGCTCGGGGTCTACGGGTGCTAAGGTTTGAATGGTTTTTTTGTTTTGTTTTGTTTTGCTCGCCAAGGATCGACCTTGTGCCTACGTATTCTCAAAGGGATGTTGAGAAAGTCAGAGCAATCGTAGTTCCCACTTATGCTAGTGGAAGCAAAGGAAAATAGACAAATGTCGTCTAAATGCTAGATGTATCTAATCTATATCATCACATACATCTGTTTGTTTTTTGTTTGAAAATCTTTTCATTATAAGCCCGGGGCCATGCCACTTAGGGTGCTTAGAATGATAAAGATGTTTTTTGTTGTTTAACCAGCCTTGTGGCAAAAGTTTCAATGAAGTCAGCCTTGTGACAAAAACTTTGATTAATCAGCCAGCCTTGTGGCAAAAGTTTCAATGAAGTCAGCCTTGTGACAAAAACTTTGATTAATCAGCCAGTATGGTGGCAAAACGGTTTGATTGATTAGCCAGCCTTGTGGCAAAAAAGAAGTTTGATTGATTAGCCAGACTTGTGGCAAAAAGTTTGATTGATTGATTGTTTGTGATGATATATAAGAGATACTCCTAGCATAGAGATGAAAAATGTCTAATCTCCTAGGGTATTTGGTTTTGGATATTGGGGATGCTTATAAGAAGCCCGTGGGTCCTTGTACGAAGCCCAAGAGGAGGCTATCCGAGGGTCCTTGCATTGTAAGCCCAAGAGGAGGCTATGGGAGGGACAATCCAGGGTCCTTGCATTGTAAGCCCAAGAGGAGGCTATAGGAGGGTCACTCGTTTGTACAAAGCCCAAGGGGAGGCATGGTATAGTTGGTTTGAGCTCTTAGAGCGATTTCACCGGGAAACCATACTCTATGTCCTAACCTAAACTAGGGAGATTCTTTGCACGAAGCCCAATAGGAGGCTATGGGGAACCTAGTGTTATACTAAGTTGAACAAGTATATATAACACAATCACAAGTATGAACAAGTACGAACAAATATGAACAAGTACATGAACAGATATGAACAGTTATACATATATGACAAAGTGTGTGTATATAATGGAGTTTATGAAGGAAATATACCTGTAAGCATGATCCATTTGTATACACGGGGCTCGGGACTCACACTCGGGGAGAAGTCCACTCGAGTTTATTCAAAGCTATGTAAACAGGTATTTACAAAGGGCTTGGGACTTAT